>NC_056627.2:273797800-274097800 GCF_002870075.4 Lactuca sativa
GGCAACGAAAGACATGCTATGATCGAAAAGTTTGATCATAAGAGAAAGGCAATGTCTGAAGTAGTTCCATGTCATGTTCCAAAAGAGTCAATTTGCTTTTATTGCCAAGAGAAAGGGCATTGGAGACGAAGCTGCCCCATTTACGTAAGAGATCTAAGAGATGGGAGAGTCGAAACGTATGGCTCTAATATAGGTAAAATCCACTAACTAACTCTTTTAAGCTTCTATTCTAGATTCTTTATACATAATGTGATAAGATTACAATTGATGTTTTGTAGGATCGAAGAAAAGAAAGGAAGCTTAAGAGAAGAAGTGAGCAGAATCTAACCGTGAAGGAATGGATTTCGATCGCATTTCTCGAAGATTAGATTCTTGAGCTACTACTTAGAGTTAGAATTAGATTGCTAAGAAAGATGTATTAGCATAGTTTTTCAATGAATTGCATTGTAAGGACAAAATTTTTTTCCGCAATAAAATAAAATTTGATTTTATTTATTTATTTATCCTTGCAATGGCGTGTATGAAAAATTGATGTTTTTGAATGATTAGCAATAGTGGATATGATTCTTGTTTATGATGTTTATGGAAAGTCGAGAATTTACCAAATAGGGAAAGTTTCTCATCGCCCAAGTTTCAATTGGACAGAAACTTGGAATCATGCAACTTGGTTGCACGATGAATGAGAAATTTCATATTTGTAAATTAGACTAATTCATTGAAAAAGTGTCAAGTGAAGGACTAGGAGATCGAGTACACAAAGTTGTGTGTTGATCAGGTCCATAATAAGAGTTACAAGATATTCGTCATGATTTACTAAAAGTTTAGTAAATATGATTATACTTATAAGATTAAGTGTGATTCGGAATTGATTAAAAAGGTTTAAATCAATAGCAAAACGAATAAGAAGAATCAAGTAGGCAGAAAGATAAAAGTTTCTCCATTCTAAGAAGAAGGGAGAGTAGCTTTTATACTTTATGATAGGTCTTAATGATTAAGAACCATATCTCAATTGATCCTCTAAGTGAGTCTTAGTAGAATTGTATGTCTAAGAAGAGGAATCAAGAATTGAAGAAATGGTTAAATCAAGAAGTCAATCATACTTCATTCCAAATCAAGTCTTAGAGTGAAGATTGTGAAATTGAGTGATAAGTATTAAGAAGGTTTATAACATTCATCAAATGAGGAAAGTTGTGATGTCTTGGATAAGACAAAGACCAACTAGAACCTATTTTTGAAGTGTTTTGGTAAAAACTACACTAACTATCGAATATTTGGTTGTCAAGAAATGTTTATTGACAAGAGAATCTTATATGTCAAGGAGTCAGTGGGAGTCTTAATGGTCTTGAAAGGTTTCAAGAACAAATCAAAATAGACCTTATCGATCATCACTAGCACACGAGTTGAGGTTTACAACCTATCGTGTTGACATTATTTCTGTTCCACTCCAATTGAGTTAATTATGCATGTGAGTTCCATGAGTTCTCATTTGAATGCATAAAAGGCAAGGACCTTGATCAATGAAAAGTACATTGATAGGAAAGGGTGGGCTGCTTAACTACTTGGAAGACATGGTGGGCAGCTGTACTACCATAAGGCAAGAAATCAAGATTAAGGAAGTTTGGTCCATATGAGTTTGAATTTGTCGTAAACTTTGGTTTTGACAAATTCACATGGATAGGAACACATACGCCATTTGAATCTAAGTTTCATAAGATTTCCTCCTTCATGAAAATGATTGCGAGGAAATGCTTTCACTAAGAAAATTTTTAAGAAGATAGTGATTGTAAAATTGCATTCTCGAATTCGATTATGGTTACGGTATCCCTTTCCATAATTTGAGTTGTGAGGTTTGTCAATTAGTCTTAATTGTTTAGACGCACAAATAAACTATCTAAGGCAAAGGTGTATAAGTTCAAAAAGCCTTGATAAAAGATTATCAAAGCACTAAGTATTAGAAACATGAACTTAAGAAATTCAATAAGTATTGTTTGTCTGAAAGTTAAGATGTTTCTAAAGACATGTCAAAGCTAGTGGGAGCATAAGTGTTACGTTTATAATAATCATCATGATAGTGGGAGCATAAAAGTTATGATTGTATGATTATTATGGAAAGTATTGCAAGTTGGCAATATTAATTATAGAAAACAAGAGTCATTCTTTGCAAAGTCGTAAGGATGGAATAGTTGTTTTGCTATAATTAAGGGAGAGAATATTATGCTTCATTTCAAATCTAAAGGCTTAGGTCATGGAATGTTAATAAATTTAATCAAAGGTATATAGTGTATTCTTAAAATTTCGATTATGATTACGGCATTCCTGTTCACAATTCGAATTTTGAGAACATAGCAAATGAAATATTTTGGCGGAAGATTGATAAAGTAACAAATCTTTATGTAAGACATTATGCATTGTGTCCCATACGCTTCGGGTATAGGATCTATTGCAAATGCTATAATATTTGACCATTCTAAAATTTTCCAAATGTCTAGCGCATTTAGAGGGAAAAAGGACAAGAATCGGTTTTGACTAAGATAATTAAACAACTATCAAAGGACAATCCAAAGTTCGCCGAGGATTGGTCGCTTGTGAGTAGTTGGAAGTATAGTATTGGATGGACCATATCGACATTATTATGAATAGATAAGATTCTATTAAGAATGAGTTGTCATATGGAAAATATGGAAACGTGTCCATATTGGGAATTGAATATTGAAAATCTATGACTAGATTAGAAACTTTTATGCAAAAGGATGTTCAAAGGAATGTACTTTGAGTGAGAGACATCACATCTATGAAATTGTCTTGTAACAATATCTGATAGAGGAATTTGTAATTTCATCGGCAATAGTCTTTGTGACTTTGGTGCAGTGATATTACGAAAGGATCATTGCATAAAATGTTAGAATCTAGCATATTCTATAAGTGGCAAGAATTTGATATTCTTTCACTTATGGAAAAGGATTTGGAGTTATGAAATGAGTATGATTGGAAACGTGTTCAATGTGATCTATTTCACAAAGTAAGAACCATAGGTAAACATTGTGTGCATGCTAAGAGCATGGGACAAGTGTAATAATTCAAGTAAGAAGTTGATTACCCGAAACGAAAAATAATGAGTAATCGATATGGTGATAAATAAAATGTGTTTTATTTATAATCAAAGGTTGCCATACGGGATTAGTATTATTCTTGTGTTTCACTTTGCATGTTTTGACTTCCTGAATAATTTAATTGGTTGAGAACGGTCAAATTATTCGAACGGGCCACAGTCGTTCATATGTTGGAAGTAGGTATGAATGAAGACTGTCGTGAATTGGTGTGTGGATTGTCTAAAGAGTATTAGACATAAGCAAATGTTTGTTGCAACGTTCATGAGTGCTTATGAATATGATTTGAGCATTGGATTAAACCCACGCTCGCTTGGATCACTCCATGGATTGTATCACGAGCGATTGGTGAGACGATAACATCTTATATTCTTGAAACCGAGATGTGTGAGTTGTATCTTGCGAATCGGTTGCACATTGATAATATGTAAACGCACTAGTAACTTGGTGTTATAAAACATATTGTTGTGTGTGATTCGGTGAGTAAGTACAAGCGAGCATTGAGTCAAAGTTTATCCGTTCCTTTTATCCAAAGTAGGATAAAAGCGATATCTTTGGGCCCCTCGATGATTTAGTGATGACAAACGTAAATGCTCGGCTGGGCTAGGGCTAATTTGATTTGTTCAATTAGTCAGTCGTCATAAATCAGAAGTCGAGAAATAGTACAGAGAGAATGATTTGAAATCATGTCTCATACGATATCTAGAATGGACGAATATATGATCCCTTATCTAAAGGACACACGTATCTGATAGGATCAGAGTTGACAGCGGCTTTGGAAAGTTACGATTGCAGATCAGGATCTAAAGTCATACGCATAATAGTTATTAGACTTATCCAAGTGGGAGACTGTTGGATTAGTGTCTAAGTCCATAACTATATTGGTATGTACTTGACCTGATGGTGCATGGTCCTTTTGGGTTGCCTTCACCAAAGCAACCTGATAGGATGAATTATGGAGAGAAAGGATTAAATACGATTTGTTAATATATTATGAGAATAATATATTAAAAGAGAAATCATATTGTTTAATTGATATTAGTCAAGAATTAATTGGTAATTAGTTTTGTGACTAAAAGAGATTAATTAAACTTAAGGGACTGAAATTGTAATTATAAGATAATTGCAAATGGGTCATGGATTGCCTTATATTAAGGAGTGGACGAATTCTATGGGGAAGCCCATAAGAAATCGTCCAAGCCCTTAAGGAAAGGAATCCATGGGTTGCTTAGGGCTTAAACATCCAAATTAGGGTTTCCTTGTTAGATAACCCTAGTAGCCTCACTATATATAGAACCCTTAAGGCTCAAAAAACATGGGGAACTTCTCTTCTAGGGTTAGTACACATTTTGGGCAGCCTGCATCCTTTCTCCTCTTCATCCTCTTACTCTTGGTGTTTGTGAACCATTAGAGGAGTGAGATTTGTGACTCTAAGCTTTCTAAAGTCAATAGAATAAGGATTTGTGATTGTTATTGCTACATAACAATCAAGGTAATATCTTAAACCCATTATTATGTTAATATGATTACTTGTATGCTAGAATTAGGGTTTATAGTCTTGGATAACTTGCATGTACAATAGAGAAACCTAGATCCAAGCATTAGGGTTTGTATGATCACATAGGATGTTCTTAGGACCAAAACCCATCAGACTGGACGATTGGTGTCATTAAGGGTCTTAGTCCAACATGGTTCCCACGCAAAAAGAAAGTCAAGTACAAGATAAGTGTTCAATTGATGGAGATGGCGAAAAGTTTACTAATTTGGAGAGTCCCACATAATTAGATCGAAACATATTTCGGGGCCAAGTCGAGCCAACGACTTAAGACAAGGGCGGCTAACCGGGAGGCAACCCGGGGGTATTTTTGTCTTTTTCTTTAAAAACATTTCCATTTCTTTGAGTTTTTGGTTTTTAATGTTCCAAATGCATTTAAGCATGTTTTTAAATCAACAAGCGGACCTTGGGATGCAAAACCATTTCGTTTGAATGAGAAGGGATTTTCTTTTTTTGGGTTCAAAAAGTGGGAAGTGGCAAACAGAGCCGTACACGGCCCGTGTTCATTTTTGCCTTATATTGAACACGGGTCGTGTTCAAGCGAGGCAAACATTTTCGCAGTCAGAGGGGTACACAGCCCGTGTCATTTTTCCCTTATGCCCAACACAGGCCGTGTTCAGCCATTTTCAAAATTTTAAACCCCTAACACATGCTGTGTGATTTTACACTAAAAGAACACGGGTCGTGTTCGTGCTGCAGAACAAATTTGTTTTAAGTATAAAAATCGGCTTTTATCACCCCATACACCCATAACTCACCCCCAAAACAATTTCTCTCTTCCAAGAACCCTTAGGTCCGAAATTTTCACAATTTGTTTTGTGCTTTTGGGCTTGACACTTCATGTAGGCAAGCTTGGGGAGGTTGAAGAGGAGGTTCTCACCACCAACTGCAAGACTCCAAGAACGATTCGGTAAATTCTTTCCATATCTTTAATCATCCATATTTTGATTAAAAATTCAATTTGTGTGCACTTGTGATTGTTTGGACTCTTACCCAACCGGACACCACCCGTCTCCTCCTCCGCAATAGGTTGTTCCGCCCTCTCCAAGCATCGAGGACGATGCTTATATTTAAGCTTGGGGAGGGGTAGATTTGTACATTAGGTGCATTTTCATGTTCACATCCATATTCATGCATACATTGTTAAAAAAAAACTTTATACGAGATGATGACACTCTTTACATACAATAGCTCCATGAAGTGGGAAATCGAGAGCTCAAATGAGAAAAAAAATACTGAAGTGACCGGATAGTTGCCGGAAGTGTAGAATCAGCTATCATAACTAGGGGACCCAAACACCGTAATTCGAGACCCCAACCTTAGATAATAAAAAAAAATTAAATACTGAAACGTTTTTTGGGCGGTAATAACAACTTTAGGATGATTTGCTTCTGAATGTTTAAAAAGAATCTTTATCGGCAACTCTGGACCCACAAAACGCGGACCTATTTGTTGACACGCGTTACCCTCGTGGTAACAGAGAGCTTAAGTATCAGATCCACATAGTCAAGAAAGAAGAAAGGGTACAACTATCACATCCAGTACCCCAATCATAAATTCAAGTGCCAAAACGAAGAAACTTTCAAAAAGTCAAAAGTTGATTGAAGAATTCAAAGCTCAAAATGAAGATACAAATCCAAGTTCAATCAAAATCAAAAGCCAATTCAAGTCAAATCTGGCGAATGAAGAACTGTGTGATATGATACTTGTGGCTCTCAAAAAAGTGAAAGCATAGGAGCTGGGCCCCTTTGGGTAGGCTCACTGTTTCAGTGAAAGCTGATTCGCCGTGACGGGTTCTTAAGGATGCGTCGATTCTGATTCTTGGCCATCTAGTCTTAAGGACATGAGATCCAGACTATGTTATTTTCGCCCATAAATCTTAGTAAGGTATGAAGTTTAAATAAAACTATGGTTGGATTATTGGGTTACACCGTTTAGGGTCTTCCTCACTTTGGGAGTCTGTGATATGTGGAAGGTAGCAAGATGGTCGCTGATGTATTAATGATTGGAGCCCCACTGATGTAAGGTTTGATCGTATATGTCCATATTTATAAAAAAATACTTGTGTTCTTATTTTTTTTTCTTTGGCTCATTTTTATCCTTAAGTATCCTTTGTACATATGTTTCTATCTCATGGTTTTCATTGCATGCATTCATTCCAAGCCTTTAGGATCCTTTTGTCCCTTTTTGCTCTCTGTTTCTTTTTACCATCTAGAAATCGTCCTGTTTTGTTTGATTCTTGTTCTTTCTTGGGGACAAGAAAGGTCTAAGCTTGGGGAGATTTGTTAGGTGCAATTTGTGCACCTTTTTGCACACCTTTTAGTCCTATTTCATGCATCTATTTAGCATAATTGTCCTTCATTTGTCTTGCATTTCATCATATTTCATGTTAGTCTCTAGAACAACCTTATTTGCACATTTTCATGTCTTTTTCAGGTAAACCGGAGGTTGGAGCGTGCTTTAGGAAGTGTCGGGAAGCATTGGTGAAGATTTCGGGATGATCGGGCGAAGAACGAAAAAGTTGGAAAACTCAAGTTTGGATTCGGAGTCAGAGGGGAACACGGGCCGTGTCAGATTTACTCTATGTCCAACACGAGCCGTGTTGACTAGAATGTGAGCTGTTGACCATGCTGAACACGGGCCGTGTTCGACCCAGAAACCAACTTTTGGCAGTTTTTCCTATCTTTCATATTACGGGTTAAGGGCCATTTTTACACACACACACAACATATCAGAGCACATTTAGAGAGGTGATTTCGAAGGTTTTTGCAAGGATTTGATCATTTATCATTTGGAAACATTATTTCTCTTATTTGTAAGTTGTAATTGTACATTATTTCCATCTTTTATTCTTGTGATCTTGTTCTAGCCATGTGTGGCTAGAACTTTAGTTTCTCCAACTTCATATCTTGACTTCTTAGTTGTGATTTCAATCATATGACTTGATGTTTGCTTTTAATTTCTATCTAGTGAATTTGATTTTGATTTAATCAAATGTTTGATTCTTATTGGCCATTTGAATTAGGGTTAGGTCATTCAAGTTATCTATTTTACAAAATCCATAATTGTTTTGTGAAATTGAACAAGTAACAAGCACTAAACTGATTTCCATTGAATGAATTTAGTGTAAATCTTATTCACACACTCTTACGCTCCCGAGCTTGTGAGGAGTATTGGGTGTTGTTGGGAACATTCACATAAAGTTTAATGGAATCTTTCAATCTAATTCTAAGAGCGTGTTTAGATTAGGTTAGTAAGGTTAGGGTTAATCAAAGAGCTTGTTTTGGTTAATTAATGTGGTGAATGGGAAGTTTTAGAGCTTGTTAACACTTTCAAGTACCAACTTAGATAGAATTGAGCAAATATCATGTTATCTTGGAATCACATTGTTAAGTTGTCATACATGAGGTTGGAGTCCTTACCATTTCTGAATTTAATTCACCCTTTTTGTTGATTACTGGTGTTTTTAATTGTTTGTTTTAATTATTTCATTATAAATCCCCCTCATTACTGTTGGTGACCATAGTACCTTGTGCAAAGATGTATAGACTAATTATCTCGTGTCTCTGTGGATCGACCATGCTTGCCTTGTACTATCTTTTAGTGCAATATAGTGGGATTCTTTTGGAGTATATCGTAGCCCTTTATTTGTTGGGTTTGACACGCCTAACACTGAACTAAGCTAAAACTTCAAAACCCTAACTTAAACCATACTCAAAACCACCACACTCTTGCATGGAAATAAATGTACCTTCAAGCAAGCATTTTTATGATTCTAGATGACCCAAAACACATGAAAGGACAACTAATATGCTCTGGAGCACACCATACTCACAAAGATCCAAGCTTGGGATAAAAAGTTCTTAAATAACCTCTTAAAGAGATCTTAAAGAAAACACACCAAGGTATAAACTTTATACCATAAGAAGATGCACAAGGTGAGGTAGTTTTTAGATCCACAAGTTTGCAAACAACACCACCTTCTTCAATAGCCTTCTTCTTCAACAAGAGGGAAACAAAATCACTAAAAGCTTCAAAATCTTCACACACAAGGATGAGACTCAAGATTAGGGTTGGGAAGGAGTGTAGGTTGTCTCTAGAAGGTCCAAGGGACGTATAATGTTGATTAAATAGGGAGCAAACCCCTAAATTTAGGGTTTAGGGTATGAGTTAGTATGCCTTGCGTACCACATGTACGCCCAACGTACTAGGATGAGTCATGTGTTTCCAAGTCTTGATCATGTACGTTGCACGTACCTTACGTACGCCCAATGTACAGGCTAAAATGCAATGATTTTGACTCAAAGGGCCAATATGAATAATACTTGAAAATCAGATGTTACATTTTTACCCAAATCATCAAATCCATCAATCCACTGGTTGGATTGAGATTAGTACCATGGAAACCAATCAAGGGAGGTTAGAAAACCAAACCCTAATCAATATTTCTCATCAAATTCGACATTGCAGTTTTACCCACTTCACAAAATCGTTTTCTAGGTTGAATGGTAAAGAAATTATACATTTTAAGCCTTTGATTCCTTTCCTTTTTGCTTGACTGCTCCAATCTCGAATCTCCACTTGAATCAACCCTAGGAGCTCTTGATATCAAAATCACCATTTGAGGAGGGATGATGGAGCTCAAACACGTTCTTCCTCCATAAGAGAATATTAGATGCATCTTATTTCCTAAAAGTTTACCATTCCTTGTTGTTTATTTTGTATGTAAGATTTTTATTGTAAACCATTTATGCTGGGATGTAAAGCTTTTAATTATAGTAGAATTCAACATTGTAAGATACAACTTTTGACAAATCACATAGATTAGATGTATAGAAATATTGGTTGTTACAAAAGGGTATATCCAACTCATGGAGAAGAGTCGTATTTATACATGACAATTAGGGTTTCGATTAGGGTTGTCACCTTATGAATTAGTCAAGTAATCCCAGAATTAATGGCATGATTAATGGTTTCCAAAATCCCCAGGGGCTCTTTAGACCCCGCTAAGGGCATTATGCCTAGGACCCTTCAAGAGGTGCGATCCCTTGTCCTTACTAGGGGTTGTATGAGGCGGTGGTTCGTTTTTTAACTAAAACCGAACCATATCCATTATAAGTGGTTAATGCATTTTGGTTAGAGTTGGCAATGGGTCAACTTGGGTTGGTTTGGGTTCAACCCATTTTTATCTGGGGTGAAAATTTCAACTCAACCCAACCTATTTATTTAAATGGGTTGATATTTCCAAGCGAAACCAACCTTTTAGATAAATGAGTTGTCACTAGGTTGACCCGTTTATGTAGTTCTCAACCAAACCTAGTAAATAAATGGGTTAAACTTGGGTTAATCCATTTAAAATCACATAAATAAATTACTTAAGTAAAGATTATACGACTTCAATTAGTTCCAAACGTAAATAAAATTTCAAAGTATGACAAAAGTATAATCTCAATTCATAAATACAAATATATTGTTCAAATAACATTAAAAATATTAAATTTCAAAGTGATCTTAGAGAGTGTTTAATATTGTCTGGGCTAAGAAAAATGATGAGAATCATAGTTGCATGTTTTTAAAAAAATAAATAATAATAAAACATTATAATTTTTAAATTAATAATTTAATTAATACATGATAATATTCAAATAATTATTAAATTCAATATATATATATATATATTAACATTAAAAGGGTTGGCGGGTTGAAAACATGTTGATAATTTTTACCCAACCCAACCTATTTAATTAAATGGGTGACATGTTGACCCATTTAACTTAAATGGGTTGAAAATCCCAACCCAACCCGTTATTTTTGGGTTGAGTTCGGATTGACTTGGTGGGTTGGGTCGATTTTTGCCGGCTCTAATTTTGATAGCCACTGGGCATTGGTTAATATTGATTTTTGTTAATAGTTTTTTCGGTTAATGATTATGGTTAATGGTTAATATTGATTAATCATAACGGTAAAAAATGAGATAATAATAAAAATACTTTGCTATAAAAACTAAAAAATATAAAGTACATTGTTATAACCTTATTAATATGGTAAAAGATTAGGTATCCCATTTAATTCCAAATAATTATTTTTTAGAATTTCAATTGGAAATATAATTACAAGGTAAATCTTGTTCAAGCTTAGTTAAATCAATGGACACTTTCAAAGTTTTTTACTTAATCCAACTTAATAATTAAATACCATTAAACTTGTGAGTTTTGACTAAATTATATTAATATATAAATCAAATAAAGAGTGAAATGTAAAATGTAACTTTGACTAAACCCGCTTAAACTCACGGGAGCATCACAAACCAAGTATTGCAATAAATTGACGTGAGTCGATATAGACTCGATTATACATGTACGAAAGATATTACGTTCGAAGAAACTAGAAAAACTAGGATTTTTTGTTTAAAAAGAGAGCATATCAGATTTTATTAAGTCTAGATGATTAAAAAGAAATTTTATATAATACTTTATTCATATAAATATATAATCAAATCTGACCTTAGATCTTTTATAAGAAATTATCACCAATAGAATTCAAAAGAACTCATTATTCCTGTTTAAAAAGTGGGACACCGTCATACAGTTTGAAAAGAAAAACATGGAAGTGTCAAAAAAAGAAAAATAGGATATGGTGTGCGTTGGCATTGAATAAATAACATAAAGAGTAATCACAACCGTTGATTTGCAACCGATCATCTACAAAAGCAAGACATCGCCATTGTTGGGTCCATATGTTACAATACATACATGGTTACCACAAACGCTTTTCCCGGTAAGTATATAAGCCTCGAATTGGAGAACAAGCAACCCAACTATTTATCAGATCGAACTACCCAAAAGTTCTTCTCTTTTTCCTTTTCTTTCTCTTATTTATTACACACCATTTTTTATTTTTTGTTTTCGTTTTTATCTTTTTCGACATTTTCCATTTCTAAACATTAGATTGAACGACGAAAGAAACCCGCATCAAGATTTTCCTGTTTCTTTCCTTAACTGGTAGAAACATCCAGCCTTCGAAATCGAGTTTTGAACAACCATGAAACACAGTTGTATTGATGAAGAGGATGAACACAGCCAAGGTTCTTCTTACTGAGCCTCCTCTCAGATCTTGAGTTTTGATCTCGGTGTTTCTAGAATCCAGTCGGGCTTTGTTGAAGATTAGGGTATTCCTTAATTTCATAAACTGGTCGATAGTTTGACTCTTGATTAATTGATTTCTCTAATAACTGTTCCCCTTCGCAGAACGTCTCGAATTCTCGATTGTTGGATTGGTGATCCGATGCGATAATACCCAGGCTTGCTCGTCTGATTGTTAATTGAAAGCAAAGGTGATCGCTTTTCATTTTGTGATAATCTGATCTGTCATTTCAGTTATGAACTTGGTATATGTAGCCGAATTGAATTCTGATGGGTTTCTTATTCATCGTTTTTATCGCGAATTGTGAAATCGTTTACAGAATTAGTGTTTGATGCTTTGATTTCGGTTTACAGAAAATGCAATCCGATCTTGGCAAGCTATTCATCGGTGGGATATCATGGGATACAAATGAAGAACGTCTACATCACTATTTCAGTAGATACGGCGACGTTTTGGAATCAACGATTATGAAAGATCGAGCCACTGGTCGTGCTCGTGGATTCGGCTTTGTAGTCTTTGCCGATCCTTCTGTTGCAGACAGAGTCACCAAAGAGAAACACAACATCGATGGCAGAATGGTAAATTCTTTCGTCTTTCAATCATGGAGTTCATGTTTCTCATTCCAAACAATGCACAATAATCATTTTCATATAATCATATATTTCAGGTTGAAGCAAAGAAGGCAGTTCCTAGAGATGACAAACTCACAATGAGTAGAAACAATAACATTAGTAGCATTAAGAGTTCACCTGGACAAACAAGAAAGATATTTGTAGGAGGTTTAGCATCGACAGTAACTGAAAACGACTTCAAGATGTATTTTGAGCAATTTGGAAAAGTTACAGATGCTGTGGTTATGTATGATCATAATACAAAAAGACCTAGAGGATTTGGTTTCATCACATATGACACACAAGATGCAGTCAACAATGTCTTATCAAAAACATTTCACCAACTAAACGGAAAAACGGTTGAAGTCAAACGCGCTGTTCCAAAAGAACTCTCACCGGGTCCCACTCCCACTCGAGCTATACTTAGCCCGTATCCTTATGGTTTGAACAGGACTAATAGTGTTCTTAATGGACCAATTGGAGGTTACAATGTTGGGATGGATAGTAGATTCGGTTTGAATTCTGGATATGGAATTGGAATGGAGTTGAATTTTGAACCGAATACTTTACCCTATGGAAGGGGATTGAGCCCTTATTATGGGGATTCAAGTAGGTTTAGGAGTCCTGTAAGTTATGATGGTGGAAATGGGAACAACATTTCTTTCTTTAGTTCAAATCCTGGTAACTTGTGGGCTAATGGAGGAGTTGATCCTATAAGGTCTTTGGTTTCCCCTCAACATGGTGGTAATGGTGGAGGGTTTGGAAGGAACACTAGTGGGGGTGGTTATGATCCACCTTTTTCAGACGTTTATGGTGGTGGTGGTGGCGGCTCGAGAGACCTGACATGGGGGTTGGAGGGAGATGGGATTGGTTTGTTTGGTGGGTTTGGGTATGCATCTTTTTCTTGATCTGTGTGATTTACCTTTTTCATGTTGGTTGTAGGACTGGTTTGTGGGGTAATGTGTATACCCTTTTACTGATTTGTTGCTTTTGTTTTATTTTTACAGGAATTGATGGGTAGTAGGAAATGCGGGATCCGTGTATTAGATGAAATGTGAATTTTGCATACTATGAAAAAGTTGGATATGTCCTCCCGAGCTATAACTAGACTGCTTGGATAGTGATAGAAGGTTTATAAAAGTGAACCATTTATGTGTGAATTTTGAGTTGCTTTTTGTTTTCGAGTTATATGTAAAACTAAGCTGCGGAGTATATAGTGAGAATGTTGTTATTTTTGCAACTTTTGTGGGTTGGGTGAACGTAAAGAAAGACACACAATGAATTACTACTTGTTTTAGTTTTTATCATGTTGGTGAAAAGTTTGTGACTTTGTGATGATTTGCTAGTGTGTATGAAACATTTGAAGGATACCCATCTAGGGTGTATGGTTTAAAAAGAAAATCTTTGAGATTTCATATCAATGGAAGAATATTTTTGTCAAAAGAATGTCGGATTCAATGGTACATTTACAACCATAGAACTTATCATCGAGTTCTATGGATTTTTAATGGCTTGTGGCTACAAGAATCTAACTAAGACAACATTTTTGTCGGGGTTGAGACAAGAAAATGATAAGATCAAGAATTTGTGTTATACTACTCTTGTTTGGCATTTGATGTGCATCATTGGAATTGTTAGGTAAGGTTAGAATGTCCTTATTGATAAGTGAACAAGAAAAATATAACTAATTCTTATGATATATCCAAATAAGTTGATAGGAAGGATTAATGTTTTTTTAACGTACGACTATAAGATGGGAACAACTTGAGAGATGTTTAGTGCTCGTTGTCTTCTATGCATAAGAAACTAAGGACATCTCTCTTCTCGATTTGGTGGAGCCTACGACAGAAAAAGAAAGGAGCAGGGGGTGGGTTTTGCATCAGAAGTTTGGTTCTTTGCTCTTTTTGGAAGTCTTCTCTATTGCAACCATCTACATACTTTTTTCCTCTCATATAAAGTCATCTCGAAGACTTATAAAGTCATTTGGAAGAGCAACAACTTGGATACATGTTACCACATCCAAAACATACCATCTCACATTTCATGTCATTCATTATCTTATAACATCAAGTGAAGGAAAATGACAATATGTTATAACACTCACCATTTTCCATGTTTTTATTTCTTTCTTTTTTTCAAATTTTTTTTTTTAATTTGTTTATTTTCAATTTATTGATTGTTTATTTTTCCAATTTGTGTTTTTATTCACGTTATATTATTTATAAAAAATAAGACATGCAATATAATTAATGAATCCTAAATTACCCATAACATTTAAAAACTAAAAATAACATTACAGAAAAAACATTGAATGCAAAAAAAAAAGTCCTACATTAAAAACATAAAAACGATACACTAGTCATCCAAATATTTCTTCTCGGTCCTGTCCTTCATCTTTCGGAGCACTTGTCGTGATCCCAGACTTTCTTCGCGAGTATGAAAAATTGCTAAATCCCTCTGTCACACCCCGGCCGTCGGCGGAAACACCGGGCAGTGTAACGTCATTTCACGTATCATAGTTATCAACTTCCTGAAAACACATGCATTTAAAATACGTCAACATAAAGTTGGTGAGTTCACAGGTTTTGACTCCATATAAAAACAATACATATTCCGAGTTTCAAAAGTATAGTTTTGAAATTATCATTTTGACTCTCCAACGTTTACTATATATATCCTAGGTATAAAAGTTTACTCACCAAATAAGTATATACCTATAAGTCTCATATACTATGAATATAAGTGTTTGTAATTCCATACAAACGAAAGTTGCTACGTATAAATCTTATTTCAGATCTATACGAGTAAAACCACTACGTATAAATCTATTTCAATTCTATACGAGTATGTGTGCTAGGTATAATTATCTACTTAGTATACAAGTAGTACCTAGGGTATAAGTAGGGGAAACTTATACTTTACATTAATACTTGTATAGCGACGAAGTATAATGTTTCTAACAAGTTGCTACCATGAGTCTGTAACCGCTGCTTGACAACAAAACCTCTGACAAAACAATACACTCATGATTTACCATGAGAAACAACACCGCACGCTTCATCGACGCCGGAATAAAAATAAAAGGAACGAATCGTCACTCGCTTGTCTTGGGTTGTAATCAACCACGAGTGGGGTCGTCAACCCGTATCTTATTCATACACGACTTCCTCGCTCGGGATGCAAGAGGGATCTTGCTATTTATAGTAAGATTTTTGGCCCTCACGACGTGAAAAACTCATTGTTCACGTCGTGAGTTTGGATCTTATCTCTTCGTAGACTTTCCATCCGTCTTCTAGCTTCCGAAGGTGACAAAATGAGCCCTCACGACGTGAAAAATGCCTTGTTCACATCGTGAGTTTGGATCTTATCCCCTCGTAGCCTCGTCACACCTTCTAGATCCAAAATATGGCGGTTTGACTACTCACGTCGTGAGTTTTTATTCTCACCATGTGAGTTCAATCAAATTAGGGTTTTCTGACAGCGACATCTTCGGAAGGCCATAACTTTTGCATACAAACTACGTTTTTGACGTTCTTTATATCCACACGTAGGTATTTACGAGTACTACAACTCTCTTTTAGACTCCAATAGCTAATTCTAAGTCTATTTTAAATTCCTCTTCTTATAGATATTTATAGTGTTCGGTTTATCATAACTTTTTCACGCGAAATTAGATTTAGACGTTCTCTATAACTTTGGAATCGTATAGACGTATACTTTGAGTTGTATCATAAATTATGTATGAAAGTTCATACTTTAACATTAATTACATAGTAAGTTTATCACATTACTAGTTTAACAAAATCACATTACATGATTGGCATAATCACATGTGATTGTTATTGACCTAATTTTGATGGGTGTTAGTTTGTTACATTCTCCTCCCGTTAGAATAATTTCGTCCCGAAATTTATCTTGTGGATGGGGTTTTCTTAAATAGTTGGGGGTATTTTTATTTCATCTGATATTCACATTCCCAAGTATATTCAGGTCCTCGTAAAGAGTTCCATCTGTGACAACCCAAGTTGTTCCGTTACATTACCCCGTTACCGTTAACGGAATATTCCAGTTTATAAAGTTCCGTTAATTAGAGGTCGTCAAATTTAATAAACATTCCATTTGTTTACATTTAATATGCCGTTAAGTCGTGATAAAAAGAAATAAAAACACATAACACCCATTTCCATTTATTTGGAAAATGTTAAGTTTTATTGTTACGACCACTAAATCGGGTGCAACCAAAAGCCCCGTTTAACGGCAGTATTGGGTAGAATTCCACTGAGCTCCAACTCCCACCCATATATAAAGGGGAGAAAACCCCATTTGGAGCTTTTCCACCCTCTCTCTCTATACTCTCTCTCTAGACCCGTTTTCGCCCCAAATCCGCAACCAAACGCTTCCAAATTGTAAGTCCGCTTACCCTAGACTATTCTAAACATTATGATTCGTGTTTATAGTATAGAATTGGACTTGGAACATGTGTTTACGGCCAAGGAACATGCTTGGGCCGTAAACACTTAATAAGTGGGTTTTTAAGCAATTTAACCCTTCCAAACCAACATTGGGACTTAGATACAACCTTATGGCTTGCAAATCCGGACTTAGAACACCCTAATCATAAGTTTTGAGGAGCAAATAAGAGTTTACGGCCAAGGAAGGTGCTTGGGCCGTAAACCCCTCAAACATGGGGAGTAAACTCATTTTTACATGTTTAAAAGCCATAGAACTCCACCAATAGCCTTGGAATAAATCCTAGAATCATCTAAAAATAGTTTGGGGACCTTAAACATGTCAAACACCCTCCATTTAAGAGTTTACGGCCAAAGATTCCCAAGAAATAGCTCCACGGCCGTAAACTCATAAAAACATGTGGAAAGGTGCCCTAAATTCATACCAAGGCTTAAGACATAAATTAGGGGCTTGTCCTTTTGGGTTAGATCAATTAAACTCAATAAAATGAAGGAGTAAAAGGAGTTTACGGCCCAGACATGTGTCAAGGCCGTAAACACCCTTAAACATGCCCAAAACATTGATTTAATCCCCCAAAATGGCATCATACTTCATTATAAATTACTAGCAAGGCATTAGGGGCTTGAATCTTCACAAAACTCAAAGAATGAGAGTTTACGACCGTAAACTCCCTTAGGAGTTGTCCCTAGGCCGTAAACTCCATAATGAAGCCCTTAGGAGCCTTAAACCCACTCATGCCTTTTTGGAAAAGTACTTAGAATAATTCCATGAGCAAGTAGAAGCCTTAAAACACCCTAGAACCCATCACCATGAGTTTACGACCGTAAACTCATGGTGAGTAGTCCCTGGGCCGTAAAAATCATATTAAGGGCTTAATCTTGGAGAGTAAACTCCATTCCTTAGCCATACACACCTTAAGACGCTACCCGGGACACCCAAACACTTATCCAAAGTGTTTTCCGCTCCTTTGAGCGCGTATATTTGTTTAATTAGTATTAAATATACTAATTGTATGTGAACATATGTTATCATATGTTAAATAGGTCATTGTGTGTGTTCAAGTCCTTGCGTGACACCGAACGCCCAAACGGCACCTTCGTCGGACCTACATACACCAGGTGAGTTCATACCCCTGAATGAACCTTTTAAATGTTTTAACATGTTTTATAGGGGGGAATACATGTTAAACATGCCAATTATCATATCAATCACATGTGATTGATAACCCGCATGCACAAGATTTTACCACTGTACACTGTTTTACCGAGTAGGACACTATAATGGTTTTCAATTGTTTCAAAACTCTTACTTATACTGTTTTATCTAAATTCATTCTAAAATGGTTTATGAAAGATTTTCTAAGGTTTTCAAACATATTTTACAAAAGAATACAAATTGTGATTTTCTCCGGATATAAAGGTTTTTCATCAAAGTTTCCCTTTTTTCGACGTATACTTTTACTTGTTAAATACTACTGCTTCGCTTATACTTATTTTATACTCCTACTCTGTAACGCTTTCACTTATACTTGAAGTCACTTATACCTGATGGACGCTTATACTTATTCACACTCTTACTTAGTGATACGATTCTACTTCGCTTATACTTGATATCGACTCTACTTCACTTATATTGGATACGCTCATACTTCACTTATTGTCGTCTCTACTTCGTGATACGCTTATACTTGTTCGACACTCTTAATTCCCTTGCGATCACTCCTACTTCACTTGTTAGACACTCCTACTTCACAAAGATCACTCCTACTTAATACACACTCAAGCGTATTTAGGTGTATGTCTGTGCTTGTATAGATGCATATAAATAATGATTGAAGGACTTAGGAAGGTTTGTCCGCCCTATTTCCTTTTCTTCGTTGAGATGTGGTATGGTGGGATCGGATGTCCATCCGAAGGTCGTTTGATTCATTAGTTATATATTATGTACACAAGCATAGACATATGGGTTTACTTCAATCAGTTCAGTTAAGAGTCTCTACCTCTAGTCTACACTTACATTAGAAACCCACTATTTGGAAGTCTCTACCCACTATTTGGGATGCATCTTCAGGACACGGCCTTCTCCGTCGTCTAGTTGGTAACCAGAGTCTCCTGTAGGGAGAGCGGACATTATGTGTATAGATCTATACGGGATTGACAACCCCGCACCCAGACTGCTAGCTACAGTCCCGACCTACCAAGCCAACGGGTGACAAATGTCACATTTTAGACGCTTGTAGGGCGTCTGGTACTCTAGTCAGTATGGTTACGAGTATCCCGGGTTACCTTATAATTCATTGGCTTTAAGGTAACGGTATTTCGCCAGCAATTTACACTGTATGTTGGTAATTCATTTTCAGAGTCACACTGTTTTGACCTTACAAGACGTATCTTTCATTTGATACTGTCTGGGGTTTGTCTCCTCTATTTTGACCTTACAAGACGTATCTCTCATTTGATGCAGTCTGGGGTTTGTATCCACTGTATTCATAGTATCCACTGTATTCACAGTATCCACTGTATTCACTGTATTCACTGTTTTAGACCCTGCTAGACGTATCTTTCATTTGATATTGTCTGCGGTCTGTATTCACTGTTTTGGACCTTACCAGCTGTACCTTTCATTTGGTACCTTCTGGGGTCTGTGTCTCTATTTGTTAGACTGAACCAGGCGTGTCGTTCGTTCGATACTCTCTTGGAGTCTATGATTCCTTGCCTTAGTCAGCAGTCCTCAATGCTGAGGCATATGTTATTCCCTGATGTCATTTGCTTTCCTCGATAATCAAATTCAGTATTTTGATAATGATAGCAATTTAGGGAAAAAAAACTTTTTACCACATAACACTGACCAGTCTTGGTAGAAGGCTGCTTTATTTAAAGAAAATATAGGATTTTCTGGAAAGGACTCTAGTACACTGAAATCTCTTAAACTACTACTTTTATTAAAGTTATTTGAATGAAAACGTCACTAAATGCTTATGAACTCACCAACATTTGTAAAAATGCTGATACTCGCTTTTCAAATAACTTGTATTCTCAGGTTAGCATTAGACAGGTACATCCCGGAGCTGTTGATGAAGATAGCTTAGTACCACGCTGTATTTATTCTATTACTTGTATTACTTTGATGTATTAATGTAACTATGTAAAACTATTACTATTAATGCAATGTTTTGTTGTACTTTGATTACTATAATGCATGTGTTGTGATACTTGACATGACGTCATCCACCCCAGAACGTTTCCGCCGTTCCGGTTTTGGGGTGTGACACCATCAAACTTTCACTATGAGAATACAACTTTGTTTTAATCGTTTGGTTTATCGATCCATGATTTCGACAGGTTCTTCTACAAAGTTGAGTTTGGTATTGACTTGTATCTCGTCGAGAGGTACAACAAGAGTGTCATCCGATAGACATATTTTGAGATTTGACACGTGAAAAAAAACATCGTGTACATTGCGTAGCTCTTGAGGTAATTTGAGTTGGTATGCGACAAAACCAATTCTTGCTAGAAAAAGGTCCTATATACCGTGGGTTTAGTTTGCTTCATTTCCTGAATCGATTTACAGCTTTCCAAGGAGAGACTTTCAACATTACTTTATCTCAAACTTGGAATTCCAAAGGCTTACGTCTTACGTCAGGATAGCTCTTTTGACGATCACGTGCAACCTTTAATCGATCCTTAACTTGCACGATCTTTTGGGTTTGTCTTGTGGATTATTTCTAGCTCAGCACATAAGGTATCACCTATATGTTTTCTGGCCAATTGTGTGTCTCCAACTTCTCAGTGAAAAAACTACAGCTACCAATTCAAGGTCATGGGTAGTGTAATTATTCTCATGCACCTTAAGTTGTCGTGATGCGTAAGCGATAACTTTTCCTCTTTGCATTAACACATATCCCAATCCTTGATTTGATGTGTCGCAGTATACGACTAAATCTTCTTTCCCATCTGGGAGGGATAGGATTGTGCACTACACAACATTTGCTTTAGTTTTTGAAAAGCTGCTTCTTGTTTATCTTCCTAGTTGAACTTCATATCCTTCTGGGTTAGTGTTGTAAGTGGCTTGGCTATTTTGGAGAAATTCTCTATGAATTTACGGTAATAGCCAGCAAGTACTAAGAATTGATGCACTTCTATTGGCGTCTTTGGTGCTTCCCAATTTTTGATTGCTTCAACTTTGGAGGGTTCGACATGAATCCCTTTTGTTGCGAACCACATGTCCTAAAAATTGTACTTCTCTAATCCAAAATTCACATTCGAGAATTTGGCATACAACTTTTCTTTTCTTAGTAGTTCCAAGATTATTTGCAAGTGTTGACCGTGTTCTTCCTTGGTTCGTGAATATATCAATATATCATCGATGAACACTATCACGAATTTATCCAAGTACGGTTTGCAAACACTATTTATGAACATTGTTGGAGCGTTGGTCAATCCAAAGGCTTAACTAGGAACTTATATTGACCATACCGAGTCCTAAATGTTGTCTTCGGAACATCGTCTTCTTGTATTCCGAGTTGATGATATCCTGATCTGAGATGTATCTTGAATCTTCTAAAATCTTCAAGTGTTTTAGTCTGTAAACCAACGTATCCAAGTTTAGTTGTGCATCGGCCTAACCATAATTAAACATAGGTGATCAGTCTACGTTTAGTCGTGGTTCGTCCCATGTACAATAAAACTCGACTAATTAGTTTGATCTAAAACATTACGTTGAATTCTTATCGAGGGTTTGGGTTTTTTATATTTTTGGTTTATATACATGTGTTCTCATCGCGGGACTGAGTTCATTCATAACTCTATATCATTGTGTTTGTTGTATTAACGAGTATTATTAATTATTTTTTGTTACTTCAGGTCTAGCTGACAAGGCACCGACCAGTCAGGACAGTCGGAGGGCAGGATCATTTTAGCATATAGCCGTTCTGAAATCCAACAACCCAAGCAACGTGTCTATCCTGTCACCGCTCCTGTAAGTAGTCCTTTAGTAGTATAATTTAATAATACTTTTTATTTTTAGGTTAAGAGATATACCTAAACCTAACAGAGTAAGCCCTAAACTATAGTCGTGCTTTCCTAAGAAAGTACTAATTCACTATAGTTAATAGCTCTGATACCAATCTGTCACACCCCGGCCGTCGGCGGAAACATCAGGCAGTGTAACGTCATTTCACGTATCATAGTTATCAACTTCCTGAAAACACATGCATTTAAAATACGTCAACATAAAGTTGGTGAGTCCACAGGTTTTGACTCCATATAAAAATAATACATATTCCGAGTTTCAAAAGTATAGTTTTGAAATTATCATTTTGACTCTCCAACGTTTACTATATATATCCTAGGTATAAAAGTTTACTTACCAAATAAGTATATACCTATAAGTCTCATATACTATGAATATAAGTGTTTGTAATTCCATACAAAAGAAAGTTGCTACGTACAAATCTTATTTCATGTGACATCTCCATTTTCACGGCCAAAAAAAGACCGATGTTGTTTATGCTTTATAAAAATCAGAGTACTTCATTTTATAAAAATGTTGCGGAATTTGTTCCCAGAAAAACATGGTAAATACGTTATTAAAACATTTTCGAAGAAACGTATTTATTTCATTTTAAAACGTTTGGGATGTCATCGTTAATACAGAAACATAAGCATAAACAGAACTTACAATTATTTACACTAGTGATCTACATCTCTTTAAATCTCTCAGTGTAATGTCACTTCATATCAACACCTGTGATATAAATAAACTGAGTGGGTCAGGTTGGGAAACCTGGTGAGTACATAGGGTTTTCAACCCACAATAATATAATTATTATGTTTAAACAATCAAACAATCAACCCAATTACCCATCCCCATTATCTTCTTTATTCTTAAGGATCTACCCTAAGAATCAGCTATTTCTCATTCATTCATTCCTAAGGATCATCCTAAGGAAACAACATGAAGTCCATTGTTGCCAATGACACATTGGTCAAGCGCAGCTGCTAATATTGTCACTTAGGCTCAGCTGCCAGAATTAGGACATTTTCTATGAGGCGCTTCTGCCGGTATTGACCTTTAAACACTACTGTCATGGTCATAAGGCTCCCTATTAGGTGCAACTGCCGATACTATCCTTAGAGCGTAGCTGCTAGGACGTTTACCGTAGATCTAAATCATCTACGGGTTGTGGCGCAGCTGCCAGTGCTCATCTATAGGGTACTAGGTCCACTGCTGCCAATGTATACCTATAGGGCACTAGGTCCGTACTAATAATGTTCCTCTATTTCAGCTTTTATCCATCATCATTCATCTACCCATATTTTACCCAACATATCTTGTAGATATAAAATACTTTATACAGTTTACATCATTTAAAACATGTATAAAAATCTTTCACCAGCATAGACAACAAGTATTCAGACAATATGCACACATAACACGTAATTTATATTAAAATACTTCATATCTATGTGTAAGATGAAAGAGACCATGCACTCACCTGAGTAGGTGGTGACTCAGCACTCGGACAGCGCTTCGATACTCTCAAAACGATATTCCTTTGATAAAACCTAGTATCGATACCACTAGAGTTTAGTCTAACGCTTGACGAGACTAATTTAATAGTCTAGCTATTATTACTATTATATAAGCGTTAAATAACACTCAATATAACTCATAATAATAGCCTAAATAATTATTTTAAGGTCCTAACAATGTTACTATAATTAAATAAAATCTATATTAAATATACTATAGGCGTAGCTCACTTACAGCGGGTTTTTATTAAAAACCGGGCTTCGCTGGAGCAGCGTTTCCGAGCCGAAAGTTTTTATTCTCGGAGCCGTCGGGCGCTCCGGGGCTTTCTTCTCGTGATAGGGAGGTTCCCTAGACTTGGGAGGGGTTTAGGGAGGTTAGAGAGAAGTTAGAGAGAGAAAGAAAGGCTTATGGTGTGAAGAAAATATGAGGAGTTCACCCTTGTATTTATAGGAAGTGTATAGTAAAGTAGTCTCCAAGCTTCGTCCGTAACTTTTGCATACGAGCTCCGTTTTTGTCTGTCTTTTTACTGTTGAGTTCCTATTAATGAGATCTTCAACTTTCATTTAGACCTCGTTGGCTAATTCTCATTCTATCTCGGATTTACAAAACTGTATAAAATTCGCCGCGCTCGAAAAGTAGGGACTAAGCTTCGTCCATAACTTTCGCATACGAGTTCCATTTTTGTCTGTCTTTTTACCGTTGAGTTCCTATTAATGATATCTTCAACTTTCATTTAGACCTCGTTGGCTAATTCTCATTCTATCTCGGATTTACAAAACTGTATCGAATTCGCCGCACTCGAAAAGTAGGGACTAAGCTTCGTCCATAACTTTTGCATACGAGCTCTATTATCAACGTTCTTTATATCCACGCGTTGGTATTTATGAGTACTACAACTTTCATTTAGATCCCGTCGGCTAAAAATCGACCGATCTAAAATTCAGATTTCGGGCTGTGCACTGCTATGCTAAATCTTAGAAAAATCATAATTTCCTCATATGAAGTCAGATTTGGGCGTTCTTTTTATCGATGTTCTTAGTTTAACATATTCTACGACTTTCGTTTAGATTGCTAAGGCTAAATCTCGCTCTATCGTAAATTCACTATTTACGCTTCCCGGTATCGTGCCGGTTCCGTCGCGAAACTTCAACGGGTCATAACTTCTTCGTTATAACTCGGTTTTCGGCGTTCTTTATATGTACGAAAACCTTGTAACATACTATACAGCTTGGTTAAGATTATTTATTCTAAATAATCTTTTGTCGAAAAGTCGTTTTCGACCCCTATTGCCTCTAAATTGACTAGCCCAGATTTGCGGGCGTTACATTTCAGATCTATACGAGTAAAACCACTACGTATAAATCTATTTCAATTCTATACGCGTATGTGTGCTAGGTATAATTATCTACTTAATATACAAGTAGTACCTAGGGTATAAGTAGGGGAAACTTATACTTAACATTAATACTTGTATAGCGACGAAGTACAATGTTTCTAACAAGTTGCTACCATGAGTCTGTAACCGCTGCTTGACAACAAAACCTCTGACAAAACAATACACTCATGATTTACCATGAGAAACATCACTCATGATTTACCATGAGAAACAACACCACGTGCTTCATCGATGCCGGAATAAAAATAAAAGGAACGAATCGTCACTCGCTTGTCTTGGGTTGTAATCAACTACGAGTGGGGTCGTCAACCCGTATCTTATTCATACACGACTTCCTCGCTCACACGGGATTAAAGGTTACAGGTCAGAGGACTTCCACTAAGATCCCCAATCTTAGTTGATGAATGAGGTAGCTCATGTAGACTTTAACGACTTCCTATAGCTCTAACAATAAAAACATTTTCATGTCTAAAACCCTAAGTCACTAGACTATGCTTGTAAACATTACTCCTAACTTCATAACATTTAGGCAGTATAACAGCTATATCTTGAAGTAAAACGAGGTTTTATATTGACCTAAAACCAATAATAACAACATATAATGTTCCTAGTTTTATCTTGACATAAAACTATCAATAGCTATACTAAGTTTTATCTTAACATAAAACTAATCAATAACAACATATAACAAATCCAATTTTATCTTGACATAAAACCAATAACAACAACATATAACAAACATGGTTTTATCTTGACATAAAACCAATAATAACAACATATTTATCAATTGACATATAGGACTTCCGAGTATAACTCTGGAACTATATCGCACACATAATATATATAGAATCCTAAGTATAACTCAAGATCTACATTAATATACTACTATAACAATAACATACTAACAACTTTACGATAGTTGTATAATTTCATATACGAAATAACTATATCCCGATTATTATAACTATCTACGTTGATACTAATATACTATCATATAGACATAATAATAACGTATATATAATATTTAGCATGCGTTTTCCCCCGAAAATATTAGAAAGTGGGGCCGTGAAACTCACCTTAGCAGCGTGATTTTATGTAATCTAAGCATAAACGGTCAGCGTACGAGGTCGTCGGGGCTCGGGATGCAAGAGGGCTTCAGTAAATGAGAGAGGAGAAAGGAGTTCAGGTGTAAGAATGGTTGGGGTCCATCTTGCTATTTATAGTAAGATATTTGGCCCTCATGACGTGAAACACTCATTGTTCACGTCGTGAGTTTGGATCTTATCTCTTCGTAGACTTGCCATCCGTCTTCTAGCTTCCGAAGGTGGCAAAATGAGCCCTCATGACGTGAAAAATGCCTTGTTCACGTCGTGAGTTTGGATCTTATCCCCCCGTAGCCTCGTCACACCTTCTAGATCCGAAATATGGCGGTTTCACTACTCACGTCGTGAGTTTTTATGCTCACCTCGTGAGTTCAGTCAAATTAGGGTTTTCTGACGGCGACATCTTCGGAAGGCCATAACTTTTGCATACGAACTCCGTTTTTGACGTTCTTTATATCCACGCATAGGTATTTACAAGTGCTACAACTCTCTTTTAGACTCCAATAGCTAATTCTAAGTCTATTTTAAATTCCTCTTATTATAGATATTTATAGTGTTTGGTTTATCATAACTTCTTCACGCGAAGTTAGATTTAGACGTTCTCTATAACTTTGAAATCGTATAGACATATACTTTGAGTTGTATCATAAATTATGTATGAAAGTTCATACTTTAACATTAATTACATTGTAAGTTTATCACATTACTAGTTTAACAAAATCACATTACATGATTGACATAATCACATGTAATTGTTATTGACCTAATTTTGACGGGTGTTACACCCTCATTTTTTTGATTTTCCTCCTCGTGATTACGAAGGAACTCTAAGTGCTGACATTGAATTTCAACCTTTTGTTGTGCGATGTTTGTGGCCTAGCTGGGGCGGTGTTTGCGAGTTATGGCGCCATGAAGGCGCTGCCACGTCGGCAATCACAACCCTTCATGGGCACATACCGTTCAGTCTAATAGCCACAATTAACCATTATAGTGGTGGATGCCATATCATCGCCACATCCAACCATTAAACCCATGAGGTACATATCACTAACATATGACTCTGCATCATTTTTTTTTAATTCAGAAATACAATATAAACATAAAAATAATTTTAACTAGTTTTTCCCTCAACAAAAAAAACATTACATTAATTTAAAAAAAAACTACAGTACTTAAAAAAAATTAAGAAAAAAAATAACATAAAAATTCAAAACATAAAAAAATTAATCTCCGTTCATGTTTCGTTAGTACAAATGCTCTGTGGCATCTTGTTGAAGATTGAAACACATTTTACTATTATGAATGTTAACAACTCGTGTTAAAAATTTAGTTGTTCCGGGTACAAACTCTTTAATCGGGATAACTACGTCGTCCGGATTATACGTGCTAATCGCTTTACCTTCATTTTCAATAATCATATTATAAAATATAATACATGCACTTATCATTTGTTTAACTGTATCCATATCCCATAGTCATGTACCGTATTTCACTACATGTCATGCCTCTTTGAGAACTCCAAATTCCTTATCAATATCCTTTCTAGTTGATTCCTGCCATTTTGTGAACAAGTTTGCATTTTTAGTTCGAGGTACCAAATATGCCTTCATAAATGAAGAATAATCAGGGCATATCCCATCACAAAGGTAATAACCATATTTGTACAAATGTATGTTTACCATGAACGACATATAAAGTGTTTTTCTGGTCAAAATAATGTTGAAAATAGAGGATTAGCCAATAACATTATGATTATTGTTAGACCCCGTAACTCCAAAGAAAAAATGTCATATTCGTAAATCCTTAGATGCAATAGCTTCTAGTATTATAGTGTCACACCCCGAATCAGAACGGCGGAAACGTCCGGGGGCGGATGACGTCATTATATAGTATCATAACAATTAAATATGAATAAAACATAACAATCAAACAACATACATTTAAAAGATACCAACATACATTGTTTACAAATTTTATTTGTTCATCAATTACACAAAAGTGACATAAAGTATGAAATTCCAAAATGCAACAAATCCGGTTCTTAGGTACATGCTTACTGGTTCCCTGAGAATACCAGTCATTTTGAAAATCGTCAACATTGAATATTGGTGAGTTCATAAGCATATTTGTAGAAAAAAGTTTGTAACAACTTTGTAATAATTTGTATGACTCCAGGAAATCCGATATTTTCTTTGAAAATGGTTTGTCACAACTTTGTTTGTAATAATTTGTATGACTCCAGAAAATCCGATATTTTCTATGAAAATGGTTTGTAAGTCTCGTTCCATAGTTGTGAATATATGCATGCATGTCCTTTGTTTCCTATTGTTTGTAAATGTAAAGCGTAAGTTCCTAGAAAATCTGTAGTCTTAAACCCTAAGACCAGAAGTGAAAGTGACTGTGTACTGGAAATGATATGCAGTTTTATATTTTAATTAAAACTGGTGAAGTGTAAGCTTCCCATAAATCAGGGTAGTATTGTTAATTCTCTAAGTGAGTTCTTATAACCTTGCTTGATATGACTGTTATGGTTGAACGACGTTCTTCAGGCGTCGGATTTGGTAGACTTTTGACACCCTAGACTTGTCGGTCTAACTGTAGCGAACAACTAAGGTGTGAGGTTGTCAATCCTGTATAAATCTATACACAACGGTCTCGCTCTCCTTCCAGGAGACTCTGGTTATATAGCAAGACTTAAGGTGTACGCTAGGTAGGTACAGTGCAGACAATGTTCCACTAGAGCCTTAATGGATTTACGCGAACTTGGACTCCCATTATTAAATCGTGAAAATGACATTACTAGTGTGAATTTATGACTGAAGTTTTATGATACGCATTTTATAGCTTTTATGACATACAACTTATTAATCAAGCTATAAAAGCTATATGATAGGCAGATTATGACATGCAAAATTTTCTATCATAAATTCTGTTTTGTATACTATTTTTGTTAAATTATTCATAACACTTTTTATAAATAATCATTAATGGTTATGTCTATTTGAAATATATGTTGTGAAAATAGCATAATACCTTAGGTTTTAAGCCATCAAAATAGTGACAACATAGTGACGACTATTTTACTAATAAGAATTATTTTTAGTAAAATAATCAAGTGTTGTAATTTGTTTAACACACCATATATAGTTTGAAAGTTTTGTAACACAAAATATATTATTTTGCTTTGACTCTAATAAGTCACAAATTTTACAAAACACATATAATAACCTTGAGATCTATTATATCTAAATATATGTGTAAAACATAAGAGTTAAAAAAATTCATATGTCCAAGGGTTAAATATATTTGGGCACAAACCCATATTTTCGCCATTTTGAGTGTACAACATGACCACAAAAACTTTTATAACACAAAGATGTCATCAACGTTTACTTTATGTTTTTAACACATGTTAAGAACCTTTTATTCAAGTACATGTTCCATTTTCAACCCATAACCATGATGCATGCAAATAACCAAAGGGTAAACGAGACTTGACTTGTATTCAACCCCCCCCCCCCCCGAAAAGTATGAAAAACACGAAAAGATGGGGGTATGAAGCTCACCTTGATTTCGTGTGGTAGGAAGAAGAAGAAGGAAGTTTTCGAGCCTAGCTTGGTCTTGGAGATATTCTCGAAAAGTTGATGTTCTAAGAGTCATACACACGAAAAATGAGTGTGTAAATGGAATGATCTTAACACAAACATGTAATAAAACACTTTGAGTTTCACAAGGAACTTACCAAGATGCCTAGGTCCGATTTTGTGGTGATGAAGCTCAAGATTTTGAGAGAAGGGATGAGAGGAAGTTCTTGAGAGCAAAGTGGGGGAAAATGAAATTGTGAGGTGTGTGTGTTTGGCCACAAACATAAGAGAGGGGGGGGGGTTGACTTTGTTGATGTTTGATGTGAAGTTTTCTTAGAAGTATGATGGTCCTTAGCTTGGTTGTATGTGGGGTAAAAATGAGATGGCAAGTCATTTTTGGGTTTTCTTTTTCCTTTTTTTTGTTTTACTCAAGCCCTAACCGAAACCCTATAGGGTTTTCGGCCTTCATGGCATCTTAAATGGGTTTTCGGTTTTGGCTTGGCCCATTAAGGGGTTTTCGGTCCATTAAATCCCAAAGGTAGAAGGGTGTTCGTTTTGGGGGTATGCATGGGCTTTTTGGATTTAATTGGGATCAATAAGAGGGTTTTCGGCCCAATAAGGCCCAAGGAAGGGTTTTCGGCCCAATAAGACCCAAGGAAGAGTTTTCGGCCCGATAAGGCCCAAGGAAGAGTTTTCGGCCCAATAGGGTGTTGTGCCGAGAATTCTTGGACCAAGGCCCAAAATTGATTGAGCTTAGCTATTGGATCAAGTTTTTGGACTTGCAAGAGGCTATTTCAACTTGGTTCATAATGTATGCTCGTATGTATTCCAATAACATTGTAGTTTGAATTTCACTAATTTGATGTTATAAAGTTACATAGAGGAAATTTTTGTACATGAAACACCATCTCAACCCTAAATTTGCTAGTTGTAACATCATCCCCCCGTCAGAGGGAATTTCGTCCTGAAATTTGTTCTAAAGTAGCCTTCAAGAACTAGGAAAAAGATGGGGGTACTTCTGCATCATTTGGTCTTCGCGTTCCTATGTGAAATTTGGTCCTCGTTTGGCACTCCATCAGACCTTCACAATGGGAATGTGACTTTGCTTTGTTCATTTCACTTCTCTATCCATAATTTCAACTAGTTCCTCAACGAAATGGAGATTTTCATTCACCTCAATTTTGTCAAGCGGGACAACGAGAGTCTTGCTAGATAAGCATTTCTTCAGGTTTGACACATGAAAGATGGGGTGTACATTGTTGAGTTATGGTGGTAACTGTAGCTTGTAAGCCACCGGACCAATCCAGACATGGATTTTGAATGGTCTGATGTATCTTAGGTTTAGCTTTCCCTACTTCCAAAGTGTATCATCCCTTTCCAAGGAGAGACTTTTAGCAGTACACAATCACCCACTTGAAATTCCAAAGGGTTTCACCTTTTATCTGCGTAGCTCTTTTTTCTATCCCTGGACGCTTTTAGTCGTTCCCTAATCTGGACGATCTTCTCAGTTGTTTCTATGATGATTTCAGGACCGATTAAGGTGCTATTGGGTACCAGTCCCTTTTCCAATTGTGTGTCTCCTACCTCCGCCCAACAGAGAGGTGATCGACATTTTCATCCATAAAGGGCCTCGGAGGGAGCGACCTTGATGCTCGTGTGATAGCTATTGTTGTATGAGAATTCAATCAGTGGTAAGTGGACATCCCATGCCTTACCAAACTCTATCACACAGGCCCTTAGCATATCTTCTAAGGTTTGGATGGTCCTCTCACTCTGACCATCTGTCTGGGGATGGTAGGCAGTGCTCATATCGAGTTGGGTTCCCAACGATCTTTGGAGTGATTGCCAAATCGTGATGTAAATCTGCTATCTCTGTCAGAGATAATAGATTTTGGCATGCCATGCAGTCTCACAACCTCCTTTATGTAGATTTGGGTCATCTTTTCCATTTTACATGCCTCCTTTATTGGCAGGAAATGGGCAGATTTGGTCAACCGATCGACAATCACCCAGATGGCATCCAATCCGTCTGTAGTCTTGGGCAATTTGGTTATGAAATCCATTGTTGTTCGCTCCTATTTCCATGCGAGTATCTCCGGTTGTTGTAAGAGTCCTGAGGGATTTTGATACTCTACTTTCACCTTGGCACAAGTCAGGCACTTGCCCACGTAGGTAGCAATTTATGCCTTCATATTCGGCCACCAATATTGTTGTTTGAGATCCAAATACATTTTGTCGGAACCCGGATGGACAGAGTACTTTGTCTTGTGTGCTTCACTCATGAACAAGTCTCTGAACCCCCCAAATTTTGGGGTCCAGATCCGGTCCATGAGATAGTTAGCTCCGTCCTCTTTGATTGTAAGATTCTTGTCCATCCCACGCAAGGCTTCGGTTGTGATGTTTTCCGGCTTCAAGGCTTCCAGCTGGGCTTCCTTGATTTGCGAAGACAAGTGGGAATGGATGTTCATTGTTAGTATTCTTACCCGACGACCTGAGTATTCTTTCCTGCTTAGGGTGTCAGCCACAACGTTGGCTTTGGTTGGATGGTAATGGATCTCACATTCATAATCATTCAGCAGTTCAACCCATCGTCGCTGCCTCATGTTTAGCTCTTTCTGGTTCAAGATATGTTGTAGGCTATTATGATCCATGTAGATGGTGCACTTTGTACCGTAGAGGTGGTGCCTCAAAATCTTTAGTGCAAACACGGCTGCTCCCAACTCCAAGTCGTTTGTGGTATAATTCACCTCATGGGTCTTTAGTTGTCTTGACGCATAAGCTATAACCTTTCCGCGCTGCATAAGTACACAACCTAATCCTTGATTGGATGCGTCACAATAAACCACGAAGTCTTCTGTTCCTTCTGGGAGAGACAAGACAGGGGCGCTGCATAAAGCTTGTTTCAAAGTTTGGAAGGCAGCTTCTTGTTTCGTCTCCCAGATAAAGGGTACACCCTTTTGGGTTAAAGCGATGAGTGGTTTGGCAATCATAGATAAATTCTGTAAGAACCTCTGATAGAACCTGCGAGGCCTAAGAATTGTCTGATCTCCGTTTGGTTTCTTGGGGTTGACCAAACTTCAATTGCTTTGATCTTGGAAGGGTCCACCTGTATCCCCTCTTTGCTGACTACGTGTACCAGAAAATCCACTTTGCGAATCCAAAACTCGCACTTGGAGAATTTCACGTACAGTTTCTCCGCTCTAAGCGTTTCCAAAACCTGCCGCAGATGTTGGCTATGCTCTTCCTTGTTTCGAGAATAAACCAATATGCCGTCGATAAAGACTATCATGAAGTTGTCAAGGAAAGGTCGGCAGACTCAGTTCATCAGGTCGATAAATGCCGCGAGCGCATTTTTCAGACCAAAGGGCATTACCACGAATTCATAATGTCTGTAACTATTGGATTAGTGTCTAAGTCCATAACTATATGATAAGGAAGTTGTTTCTTTATAAATCGAATAAAGTTTGTCTTTTTCATCTATAAGAAGTTTATTGCTTGATAAATTCAATAAAAGTTTACATTTTCCACAAGTATGAGACTTCTTTGTGTTGGAATATTTCCACTTGTATGTGGCCTTATGACCATTTATATAAAATTATTTAATTGTTAATATATTTACTTTTTATGATAGTAATATGCCAATATGATATAAATGGCACCCTGTGTTTAATAAAAGTTACATGATGGAACACAAGATCGTAAACCAATTTACCATGTCGGGTACTCCTCGACAAAATGGTGTTGCTTAGAAAAGAAATATGACCCTTATAGACATGGTAAGAAGTATGTTAGCAAATACCAACTTACATCAATTCTTTTAGACGACAACACTAAAAGCGGCAGTCCATATACGCAATAGGGTTCCTTCTAAATCCATTCCCAAGACACCTTATGAAATCTGGATGGGAAGGAAACCAAGTTTGATATATTTAAAGTATGGGGTTGCCCAACCGAAGATAAGCTATATAAACTACAACAAAGAAATCTTGACGTGAAAACCTTTAGTTTTTTTCTTTATAGGGTATCCTAAACGTTCAAATGGATTTACATTATATCGTCCTTCTCATTCCAGTTTTATAGTTGAAACGCGCCATACCAAGTTCCATGTGTAACATCCCAAAAATACCGAATAGAATTTTCATTTTAAATAAGCCAAAACCATTCATAAATTATCCCAAAATACGATTAGAGTAAAGTATTCTCAAAACATCAGAGTATAATCATAAATAATCATTGCAAAATAAATCTTCAGGGGATGTAGTGCGATCAATTTGGACTCTTCTTTTTAAAAATGGAAATACCTAAAAATGTTTAAACCACAAAACCATAAGCACAAAGCTTAGCGAGTTCCCCAAAATACCTTATACAACATACATACAAATATAACAACACATGGATGTGTCGGTTTTGTATCAACCCCGAGTCCATAATGACTATATGTAATAGCTTGTAGCTGTGTCGGATCAATATCAACCTCTGGGTCCGTATCAACCCCGAGTCCATAATGACTCTATATAATAGCTTGTAGCAGTGTCGGGTTCGTAACAAACCCCGAGTCTGTTTCACCCCACATACATAAACATACAAACATATAAGCATGAATCACAAAGACCACAAGCACATACATGCATATCAACAAGTATCCCAAAGACAACCATCATCCTACAAACATAATCCAGTGGGCCAACATTGGTGCCTTCGACCCACAAGTATAATGAAAAGTCTCACTTGAACTACTCATCAGAAGCTCCACCGCCACCTCAGCAACATAACAGCTAACCCAAGCCTCTTAAAGCCAAAACGAAATCAATCCTTAGTAAAATGCTCAGTTCTACTCAAGTTAACCAAAATTCAAATTTGTCAAAAAGTCAACGGTCAACGGTCATAGTCAAATAGTCAACATGCAGACTATTGTCATGTCGTGGCCCTCCTTGGCCAAATCGTGTCCATGCCAGGACAAAACAGTGGAGGTTTCAAACCCTACCATGCCATGGTCACCTTCGCCACACCGTGGGAACTTTCTGAAGTGCCATTTTCTTCACTAAGCACTTAATCCTTACAAATCTAAATCCAAAGCTTTAGATCTACTCCTTCTTAATGACTTAATCGATAAAGTTTCCAATTTTATCCATTAAGACCTCATCCAAAGGTAAAATCATGAGCCCTAAGTCCAATAAGCACTTAATATGACCAAAACTCAAAAACGGGATCAAGAACACTCAAGGTAAGACCTTTTTCTCACTAACTCAGAAGTTTATGACCATGAGAAAACAATATCAAGCTTTGGAGTTCCTCAAACTTCAAGAGCATCCAAGAATGGGACCAAAACATCAAAAAATGGGCTTAAACACCAAATAAGAAACACAAAGGTCAAGATAAGAACTTTATACCTCTGATAACTTAGAAATATGGAGAAAATGTTGGATCCAAGCTTGCTCATTGCTTCCTTGCACCAAGATGTACTTATTTCTTGCCTCAAGTTTCACCAAAAGAAGACAATAACCTCAGGATCAAGCCACCAAGCTCATTCCATGGAAGAGAGGCTAGGGTTTTGAAATGAAGGGACGGAGGTTGAAGAAAATGACCTAAAATGGGGGTTAAGATGCTTACATATGGGAGAAACCCTAAAAATACGTGGGCTTGGGCCTGAATAGCTGCCATGTCGTGGCGGCCTTATGCCACGCCGTGGTGGCTCCATAAAACATGCGTTCCTTTCCAACATGGCCACGTCGTGGGCATTATTGAACCACGTCGTGGCATAGAGTTCTCATTAATACTCCATCTTTAGTGATTGATGACAAAAGGCTTAACCAATCTGGAACACGGGTGTTACAACTCTCCCCCACTTAAATTATATTTTTTCCTCAAAATCCGCTATGACAACTTACTCTTAAACATCCTCTGAACCCCTTGTGGATTATTCGGAGTCCTATTCTTCCTATACAAGTTGTCGTAGTTCTCACATACCAAACAGTAACTAAGAACTTATGGATTCTAAATCTGATCGCACATCCCAAACCTTTGTGAGACTCCAAATGGTTGGGAACATCATGATTTCCGAAACTCGGGATGACATCATAAGAAACCGACTACCTTCCGCTACCAGTGTTGATTCCATTCTCAGCAAGAAATATACGACTTGACAAAGATATTCCTCACAACTAACTTGTAAGACCCCACTTCCAGTGAAAATCAATCAAACTAGAAACTCTCAAAACTACAACCACAAACCAACTCCATCAATATACTTCCCAAAATAGGGAACTCATCAGGTTAAACTTCAGAAACCATACCTTAAGACTGATGATCATCCATTCGTCATACCTACCCCTAGTTCCCTGATCAGGAACACCACCAATTTATGCCGAAAGAATACTTAAAACATCCCAATCGTGAATTTCCACAAATCCCAAATCCAGAAGTTGTGCCCAAAAACCTTAAATACACGCTTGAATTCCTGATAAGTCATCTCTAACCCACTGCTCCCATGAGCATAATGATGGTTCATCCAAGAATTTCATGTTGCATCTGAAACCCTTATCAGCTTGGGTGTACATTTACCTGAAAAATCACTCAATACATTTACATCAAACCTCATGACTCAAGATTTCAGAACCAATACCCAACATTGGTAACCAAACCCCTAATAAACCATCCTCAAGAAAAATAGGGTCCCCAATTGCGAACATTCATCTAGCGACTTCTGATTCATAACCATGCACCCACCAAAACAAACTTCTACTATCCTTAAGATCTAAAACAACTATTCACTGAGTCTCCCGAATCCCAACAATGCATTAATACCCAAGAATGCAAATAGGACTAATGCTATGAGACCTAAGAGTCTCATTCAAATGATTATCAGGTACCTCCATAAGAATCATACCACCACTGGTTCACGATACATCATGACACCTTCTAACCACTAAAATGATAGGCACATGGTACTACGCCGATCTTGTCGTTATTCCATCACTGTCCTCGATACTCACAACCAACACCATAGGGGGCTAAAGATACCCAACCATCAATCCTCTAACTTACAAGAACCTAATCAACATCCTTCTCAATGTTAACCAAACACGAAGACGGGTCATACCCTTCTATCACACATAATTCCTTTCACAGTACAAGTAAGTACCAATGCAAATTTTAGGTGAAAACATGGTTGCACACAACCAAAGAATGAGATAGGCGGTTGCACTCTTGTTCCAATTTAAGGGTTACAAACCAATTAAGAACCATGCCAATAACTCGAGCTAAGTGTTCTCATGATATCTTATTTAACCTACATATATCCCTAAGGGAAAACACATAACCAAAACTAGATCTACTTCACTCCATCTTCCTCACAACCCCTACCCATCGGGTCTGGTACCAATATATCTAACCGAAATGACGAACCTCAACTGCTAATAGAAACATCCTCATGAATGGATGAAGACTAAGATCCCATACCTTGATTGAAACCAGATAGATCTCACCAATACACAAATAGATCGATAAAACTTACAAAACCATCAGAAATGTTTAAACTATGGTCGGATTAATCCAAAATACCAACCCTATCGTCGTGACATGTAAAAATTGAATTCTATGCAGATCCAAAGCCACACTTGAAAAACTAAATAACCCATTCTTAACATCCGAACTTCCAATAACCAAGGACATCTACCAAACCCGAGCCTGCTACGAACAATACTTCCATAACCAACAATTGAGGGTACCGAAACCCAGAAATCAAAATGTACAATGTACATATTTTGACGATAGATTGACACAACCATTGAACTTCAACTGATAAATATTAAAACTTTCGAGTAACCTCAACTATTAATGATGAACGAAATGACCAAAGATCGAGAATTATTTGACAACTAATCCAATGATCCAATTTACTGCTGAACAAAACCCATGTGGAACTAAAATACCAAACTCTAAAGCTGGTTTACCGATCAACAACTGCCCAACCTAGACTATATATATCAATCTATACAACGAGCTGACAAATCCCTCAACAACCGATTCTCAACTTGAGCGACCCAAATGCCTCTCGATTTATACATCGGTATTCTCGAAAGGAAACACTGGCTATAACGAGCTCCCTGACCATCAATTTCCTGTCATGCATACAACTCATGTATTCCTGAGCATTAACATCTGATGACAACTTACTCCACACCCCCGACTTGATCAAATGTTGAACCAAAGTCTCGCATACCTGAACCTCAGATTCCTATGATCTATTATTCTGAAACCAACAGTTCGAACAGATCGATAATCTTTCTGATGGGTTTTGGTCATAAGACATCCTATGTGCTCATACAAACCCTAATGCTTGGATCTAGGTTTCTCTATGGTACATGCTTTGAATCCAAGACTATGAACCCTAATTCTAGCATATGGAAATCAGAATACACATGTAATTAGGTTTAAGAACATACCTTGATTGTTATATAGCAATAACAATCCAATTCCTCCTTGAATTGACTTTGGAGAGCTGAGAGTCACAAGTGTCACTCCTCTAATGGCTTACAAACACCATAAGCAAGTGGAGAAGGTATAAAGAGAGAGGAGGGAGGTAGGAATTCGTCCTTAGGACCTCTTGGGAAGGGTTACCCGAATTCATGACCTTGGGGTTGTTTATATAGGTGTAGAGATAGGGTTTCAGTCATTATCCTTATCTAGTTGATTATCCATTAAGCAACCAATAAGATAATCCTTGAATCCTTATCATACTCGAATTCTAAGGCTTTCCAACCTTAAATTCGTCCACCATATTTATAAGATAATCCTTACCTTATTTTGTAACTATCACAAAATTACAAATCAACCCCTCTAGTTTAATTAATTACACTTGATCACAAAATTAATTCTTAATTAATTATTGACCAATATTAATTAAACAAATATGATTTCTCCTTTAATATATTATTCTTATAACACATTAATAAATCATAATAACCTCTCTCTCTTTATTTATTTCTCCAATCAAGTTGCTTTGGTGAAGGCAACCCAAAAGGACCATGCACCATCGGGTCAAGTACATACCAAAATAGTTATGGACTTAGACACTAATCCAACACTTTCAAGCAGAATACCCAATTCTCTCCCTCTTAGGGTTCGAACTATCACCGACTCACATTTTAAACCGACCAAAATTCAAATCAGATCAACCAGATACATAACATTCCTTATCCTTGGAATGTATAATACAACGCAATATGATCTTCCAGATGAAGACCAAGAAAACTCAAAGAAATTCTGAATCTCAGATGGAGACCTCTGAAACCTCCAAATCATAACTGCCTCTAACATCAAGAATCTCATGCAGATGCACAAACAATAATTTTGACAGTCCATTCATAACACTGACTTCCTATCTAGAAACAAATGGACTACCACACTCCTTGCCCGCAAATCTCCAACTATCAATTCATCACGAGGATCATTCATAAATACAAGGGGCAGTGTACTCATAGTCGGGATACATCAGAGACAACAAAATTTGTTGCTCTCAATTCACCTTCCTTGATCACCTGGAACAATCAACTAGCACCAGATCTAACCAAATTCAAAGGAAGCGGACCGTTGATATCATATCAAGGCAACCAAACCACAAGAATGCTCTTATGCATTCCCATACTTCCATCACTAAACCATCGAGGGGCCCAAAGATATCGCTTTTATCCTACTTTGGATAAAAGGAACGGATAAACTTTGATACAATGCTTGCTTGTACTCACGCACCAAATCACTCACAACAATATGTTTTATAACACCAAGTTACTGGTGCGTTTACATATTATCAATGTGCAACCGATTTGCAAGATACAACTCACACATCTCGGTTTCAAGAATATAAGATGTTATCGTCTCACCAATCACTCGTGATACAATCCATGGAGTGATCCAAGCGAGCGTGGGTCTAATCCAATGCTCAAATCACATTCATAAGCACTTATGAACGTTGCAGCAAACATTTGCTTATATCTAATACTCTTTTAGACAATCCACACACCAATTCACAACAGTCTTCATTCATATCTACTTCCAACATATGAACGACTGTGACTCATTTGAATAATTCGATTATTCTTAATAAACTCAATTATTCTGGAAGTCAAAACATGCAAATGTGAAACACAAGAATAATACTAATCCCATATGGCCTCAAACCTTTGAGTATAAATAAAACGCCTTTTATTTATCACCATATTCATTACTCATTATTTGTTGTTTCGGGTAATCAACTTCTTACTTGAATTCCAACACTTGTCTCATGCTCCTAGCATGCACACAATGTTTACCTATGGTTCTTACTTTGTGAAATAGATCACATTGAACACATTTCCAATCCTTCTCATTTCACAACTCCAAATCCGTTTTTCATAAGTTAAAGAATATCAAATTCTTGCTACTTATAGAATATGCTAGATTCTAACATTCTATGCAACGATCCTTTCGTAATGTCACTGCACCAAAGTCACAAAGACTTTTGCCAATGATGTTACAAATTTCTCTATTGGAGATTGTTTATAGACATGATGTCTCTCACTCAAAGTACATTCTTTGAACATCCTTTTGCATAGAAGTTTCTAATCTAGTCATAGATTTCTCAATATTCAATTTCCCAATATGGACACACTTCCATATGTTCCATATGACAACTCATTCTTAACAGAATCTTATCTATTCGTAATGATGTCGATACGGTCCATCCAATATGGAAACATTTCCATAATTTCCAATACTATACTTCCAACTACTCACAAGCGACCAATCCTCGTCGAACTTTGGATTGTCCTTTGATAGTTGTTTAATCATTTTAGTCAAAACCGATTCTAGTCCTTTTTCCCTCTAAATGTGCTATACATTTGGAAAAATTTTGAATGGTCAAACATTAAAGCATTTGCAATCGATCCTATACCCGAGGCGTATGGGACACGACGCATAATGTTTTATTTGCTATGTTCTCAAAATTCGAATAGTGAAGAGGGATGCCGTAATCATAATCGAAATTTTAAGAACACACTTTGTACCTTTGACTAAATTTTATTAACATTTCTCAACCTAAACCTTTAGATTTGAAATGAAGCATAATATTCTCTCCCTTAATTATAGAAAAACAACTCTTCAATTATTGCGACTTTGCAAAGTATGACTCTTGTTTTCTATAATTAATATTGCTAATCTTGCAATACTTTCCTTAATAATCATACAATCATAACTTTTATGCTCCCACTAGCTTCGACATGTATTCATAAACATCTTAACTTTCAGAAAAACAATGCTTATTGAATTTCTTAAGTTCATGTTTCTAATACTAAGTGCTTTGATAATCTTTTATCAATGTTTCTTGAACTTATACACATTTGCCTTCGATAGTTCATATGTGTGTCTAAACAATTAAGACTAATTGCCAAACCTCACAATTCAAATTATGGAAAAGGATGCCGTAACCATAATTGAATTCGAGAATGCAATTTTACAATCACTATCTTCTTAAAATCTGTCTTAGTGAAAACATTTCCTCACAATCATTTTCATGAAGGAGGAAATCTTATGACACTTAGATTTAAACAGTGTATTTGTTCCTATCCATGTGAATTTGTCAAAACCAAGGTTTACGACAAATTCAAACTCTTATGGATCGAACTTTCTTGATCTCGATTTCTTGCCTTTATGGTAGCACAGCTGCCCACCATGTCTTCCAAGTAGTTAAGCAGCTCACCCTTTCCTATCAATGTACCTTTCATTGATTAAGGTGCTTTGCCTTTTATGCGTTCAAAATGAGAACTCATAGAACTCACATTAACTTGATTGGATTGGCACAGAATCAAAATAATGTCAACACGATAGGTTGTAAACCTCAACTCGTGTGCTAGTGATGATCGATAAGGTTTATTTGATTTGTTCTTGAAACCTTTCAAGACCATTAAGACTCCCACTGACTCCTTGACATATAAGATTCTCTTGTCAAAACATTTCTTGACAAACAAATATTCAAGAGTTAGTGTAGCTTTTATCAAAACTCTTCATAAATTGGTCCTAGTTGGTCTTTGTCTTATCGAAGACGTCACAACTTACCACATTTAATGAATGTTTTAAACCTTCTTAATACTTTTCACTCATTGCCACAATCTTAACTCTAAGACTTGTTTTGGAACGAAGTATGATTGACTTCTTGATTTGACCATTTCTTCAATCTTTGATTCCTCTTCTTGGACATACAATTGTACCAAGACTCACTTAGAGGATCAATTGAGATATGGTTTTTAATCATTAAGACCTATCATAAAGCATAAAAGGTACTCTCCCATCTTCTTAGAGTGGAGAAACTTTTATCTTTTTGTCTACTTGATTCTTCTTATTCGTTCTGCTATTGATCTAAACCCTTTAATCAATTCAGAATTACACTTAATCTTGTAAGTATAATCATATTTAGTAAATCATGACGAATATCATTTTTACTCTTATGGTGGTCTTGATCAACACGCAACATTGTGTGCTCGATCTCTTAGTCCTTCACTTGACACTTTGTCAACGAATTGGTCCAATTTCCAAATATGAATTTCTCATTCATCATGCAACCAAGTTGTCTAATTCCAAATTTCTATCCAATTGAAACTTTGGGCGATGAGAAACTCTCCCTATTTGGTAAATTCTTGACATTTCCATAAATAACATAACTAAGAATCATATCCATTCGTTGTAGAAATATTCGAACATCAATTTTCATAACGATCTCATTGTAAGGAAATAAACAAATAAATAAGCCAAACAAAATTTATTTTATTTATAAAAGCAGCGGAAAAAATTTGTCCTTACAATGCAAAATCCATTAAAAACTATGTACAAAAGAAAATTTCTAACAACTCTATCATAACTTTCTAAGCTCAAAATCTAATCTTCAAGTCCATGCGATCGAGATCCATCTCTTGTGATTAGATTCATCTTGCTCTCTTATCAAGCTTCCTTTCTTTTCACCGACCCTACAAAACACTCAAATGTAATCTTATTACATCATGTATTAAGAATCAATGAGTAGGAACTTAATGGAGTTAGATAGTGGATTTTTACCTAAAGCGCAGTCATACCTTTGACTCTCCCATTTCTTAGATCTCTTAGGTAATTAGGGCAACTTCGTCTCCAATGCCCCTTCTCTTGGCAATAAAAGCAAATTGACTCTTTTGGAACAACACATGGAACTACTTCAGACATCGCCTTTCTCTTATGATCAAACTTTTCGATCATTGCATGTCTTTCATTTCCATTGTCTATATCCATAGAGGTCTTGAAGGCAGATTCACCAATCAACTTTGCTTTTCTATTGCGCCAAACCATTGCTGATTCGGCAGCAATAAGCATATAGGTGAGATCTATAAGGGTCACGTTGTGGTTCGTCATATAGTACTCTCTTACGAACTCACTATATGAGTTGGGAAGTGACTGAAGAACCCAATCAACAGCCATCTCTTCACTAACAACGGATCCCATCATTCTTAGTCTATCAATGCGCGACTTCATCCCTAGGACGTGTGCACACACCGACTTTCCTTCTTTATGTTTACTTGCCAAAAGGGCTTGAGTGATATTGAACCTTTCAATTTTACAATCTTGTGGGTTAGGGAGAATAATTGGAGGAGGAGGAGGAAGTGAAGTATGATCTCTTGTTCCTCAATCGAATCGTGGAATATCATCTTCATGTGGAATGCTTGTTCCACGGGATTTGAGAAGACCATAGTTGTCAAACTTTGACATCTACAATACGGGAGAAAAACGAATTCAAGTTAGTTGATAGATTGAGTCCTTAGTAAATCACCCAAATGAGATACTAAGGCTAGGACCCAACACAATATTCTACAACTCGGGAGAGGGATGCCGTAACCCTAATTGGAGAATATTTGAAGGTAAGTGAATGACGATTCACTAATTTCCACCACGAAAAACAAAAAAGAAAATTTAAGTTTTAAATCTATGAAAACTCCTAGATCCTTTGAGATTCATTGAACTTTCAATGGCATGTTTAAATCTCTATATGCCCCTCTTGTTTGTGACTGGGATGCTGAGGATCACAAAGCGGGTGTGAATAACCATGCAAACTTACATGGTGCCCTCACATGTTACAGTCACCTATTCGATGTGCCGGTAAACCACACACGCTCCACCGAACTATGACAAACATTGAGTCACCCTTTGCTACCTTTGCTTAGAACCAATTAGTGTGCCGGTAAACCACACACGCTCCACTAACGTCTTCGCAAGGGCACAAAGTGTAATTTCATGGAATTGCATCAATTCACTTTTGCCTAAGTAACTAAGATTGGGAATTTTATGAAAACATTTAGTTACTTTAGTAATTCATTATACTTATAATGGAAGGTTTCGTCCTATCCTACCCGTTCGGCTAACGACCCTCCACTAGTCAAGAGTGCGGTGGGTAAGAGTGGATACCCATTCAATCGCCATTTTATAGGCAATTTCCTTAAACACCCCTTATAGACTAGCTTCGTGAATGAGGCCTACTAACGGTAAGACTGACTTTTACTCATACATATATATAATGTTAGACTTTTAATGTTATATATATAGTATAGGATGTATTTTAACACTTTTAAAATACTATGTGGTCTAATTTAACAATTATACTTTTAATTCAATTAAATTGTAAACCTAAACTTTTATGGATTTATTAAATCTCTTTTAATCATACACCTTAATTAATTAATAAAACCATAAGGGTGTGATTTGAACCTTTTCAAAACTATGCTAGGGTTTTAGAATTTAACATTATCTAATTAAACTTTTAATCAACCTTTAAATTCCAAAACTTGAGGGCAAGTTTTGAAAGCTTTTTCAAAACATTAGGGTTTCAACTATTTAAATTTCAAAACAACAAAACTTTTTGGGGTTAAAATTTAAACTATAAAACTTAAAGGGCCAAATATGAAGCTTTTCATAACAATAAGGTTCAAATAACAAATAATTCAAATTAACATTTAATTACATAATTATCCATATTTGATGATTTCTTGCAAAACAATTTATCAATTTACTCAAAATAATTAATCAATTATCTTATAAGGAAACAATTATCTTATTAATTGATAAATATCTTCAATTAGATCAAAATTATAGTCAAATATATCATATAATCGGATTAATAATGATCTAACATGATAAGGTAACTATCCCAATGCAAAAACAGCAAGAAATCCCGAGACAAGCTCTATCTGACGAGTTGACTCGTCGAGTCAAGCCTGGACTCGTCGAGTTACCTTGGACTCGGCGAGTTCAGCTATAGACTCGGCGAGTCCAGCCTCCAAAACACCAAAAAACGAATTTTTTAGATATATCAAGCATCAATACAATAGAAACCAATCAAGGCTCTGATACCACTGATGGGTTTTGGTCATAAGACATCCTATGTGCTCATACAAACCCTAATGCTTGGATCTAGGTTTCTCTATTGTACATGCTTTGAATCCAAGACTATGAACCCTAATTCTAGCATATGGAAGTCAGAATACACATGTAATTAGGTTTAAGAACATACCTTGATTGTTATATAGCAATAACAATCCAATTCCTCCTTGAATTGACTTTGGAGAGCTGAGAGTCACAAGTGTCACTCCTCTAATGGCTTACAAACACCATAAGCAAGTGGAGAAGGTATAAAGAGAGAGGAGGGAGGTAGGAATTCGTCCTTAGGACCTCTTGGGAAGGGTTACCCGAATTCATGACCTTGGGGTTGTTTATATAGGTGTAGAGATAGGGTTTCAGTCATTATCCTTATCTAGTTGATTATCCATTAAGCAACCAATAAGATAATCCTTGAATCCTTATCATACTCGAAATCTAAGGCTTTCCAACCTTAAATTCGTCCACCATATTTATAAGATAATCCTTACCTTATTTTGTAACTATCACATAATTACAAATCAGCCCCTCTAGTTTAATTAATTACACTTGATCACAAAATTAATTCTTAATTAATTATTGACCAATATTAATTAAACAAATATGATTTCTCCTTTAATATATTATTCTTATAACACATTAATAAATCATACCAAAATAGTTATGGACTTAGACACTAATCCAACACTTTCAAGCAGAATACCCAATTCTCTCCCTCTTAGGGTTCGAACTATCACCGACTCACATTTTAAACCGACCAAAATTCAAATCAGATCAACCAGATACATAACATTCCTTATCCTTGGAATGTATAATACAACGCAATATGATCTTCCAGATGAAGACCAAGAAAACTCAAAGAAATTCTGAATCTCAGATGGAGACCTCTGAAACCTCCAAATCATAACTGCCTCTAACATCAAGAATCTCATGCAGATGCACAAACAATAATTTTGACAGTCCATTCATAACACTGACTTCCTATCTAGAAACAAATGGACTACCACACTCCTTGCCCGCAAATCTCCAACTATCAATTCATCATGAGGATCATTCATAAATACAAGGGGCAGTGTACTCATAGTCGGGATACATCAGAGACAACAAAATTTGTTGCTCTCAATTCACCTTCCTTGATCACCTGGAACAATCAACTAGCACCAGATCTAACCAAATTCAAAGGAAGCGGACCGTTGATATCATATCAAGGCAACCAAACCACAAGAATGCTCTTATGCATTCCCATACTTCCATACTTGCCACTAAGTAACTACTCATGTCCACTACCGATTGATCCAACCATATATACCCATTCTCAAACGAACGAATATCCACCGCTAAACAACACATCAATTCCTCTAAGGAACTTCCTAGGCTCTCCTAGGATTCCAACCTCACCCTGCCATTAGCTGCTGAAGAACCCCTTCTAATACTATCTAAGTACTTCATGAATACAATTACATGCAACAAACCTAAAATAATCTTTCGAATAAAAGACCTAACCCTACAACAGTTAGACTCAAACGAGAGTTGCGCAATAGGGTCAAATCAATCATTCTAGAATTATTTAACCTTTATAACATGTAACTTAACATATTCGTGAATAGTTAGCTCACATCAATATGTGTCCCACAAAGCACAAAGCAAGCAACATTCAGGTAGTAACACCCTATAGGCCACAAAACATAAAAGGCATCCTCCAACTAAGTTGCTTTTGCGATGCTAGGAACTTCCACTAACACAGTCGGTTTCCTTATGCATGCAAATTATACACAAAACGGGGTCACATAGATTGTCGAATGAATGGTTCTGCCCTAAGCCCACAACTAGACAAGGAACAAGAAATAAGGCCAAATGAGTCCCTCTAGGGCTATATGATCTTAATCGTATACAATTTTTAAAGCATACACATAACAATCAATTTCCATTAATAGATTCTAAATCTATCATAACATCTAGTTCCTCCTATCCAACATCTGAAATCTATACTAGCAAGATGTTCAAAAAGCTTAATCAACAGACATATAAATGCATATATCCTAGCATTCTATCATGCAAATCCTGAGCAAATGCTTAGCCCTAATTGTAACATCCATAATATCCATGAGAAAAATTAACTTTTAAAACCAACCAAAAACATAAATCGTTTACAATAGATTTTTGAAAACATGTTCCATATCAGAGTTTTCCCAAAAATCATAAGTCCAAAACACGAGGATGTGTACATTCACGTTTTCACATTCCCACGATCCTATGAAGTACCTAAAACGTAACCCAAAACTATAAGCCAACACTTAGTGAGCTTTCCCCCAAATTACCATCACACAATAAATATAACAATAACAAAAAACATGCATATAGAGCTTTCAGAATGACTAGACAGCCTCGCAAGACTTCAACCTATCCGGACCGCTCACAGGACCTTCAACATGACTGGACCGTCGTACCGGGCCTTTATAACCTATCTTCGGCCTGACTGGACCGCGTCGCAGGGCCTACAATCTATTTGGTCCGCCCTGGGTGTCTTGGCCTTCACTATAAAGCATGACCACCTCAATTCCAACCAACCACAACATGTCGACATACACATAACTAATAAACATATAACCAGACATCAGACAAACAAACAAATTTACAGATCACTGCCGCATGCTAAAATCCTATCTACCAGGATATAGATCTAACATATCACCACAATACACAATCATAGGATAAACCATGATGACAATCCAAAGGGTCGAACTTAGTGCCGTTGACCCGTAAGTGTAGTGAGGAAAACTCACATCGCAAATCCGAACAGATAGCAGAAAAGAATATTGCCCCACGAGTCCACTCTATAAATCACCTATACACATGGAAAGACCCAACCTTAGGATTCACAACAAATACCAAAATTACCCTAGGGTCAACCTAGGTCAAAAGTCAACAAGAAGTCAATGGTCATCAAAAAGTCAACCTAGCTGAGTACGCCCAACGTACTCAGCCTCTATGACTCGTGTACTCCGCCTTGAAAAAAAAGCGGGCAACTGACCACCTACGTCCAACATACGATGTGGCCATGCAACCCTCCATTAAGCTCTTAATACATCAAGTCCAAACATCCCAATTTAGATCTAAGCCTAAAAAGGTGTCCCTAACCATAAAGTTTCCAACTTTATGGTTATGCATACCTTAATAAGTCCTTAGACTCAAAACCCTAGCTTGTCTTAACCACTTAATACCTTTACAACATGCATGCAACCGCTAAATGGGACAAGATAGCATTTTTACAACCTAAAACACCTCAAATCCTCTTAAAGGATAGATCCTTTGGTCTTAGAGTAGCTCAAACTCATCAAGTCCAAGAAATAGGACTTAAGCATGTAAAACTTCCCATGACAAGATCTTAAGGAAATAAAAGTAAAGGTAAGACCTTTATACCTTCTAGAGCTTCCCAAGGAGGCAATGATCACATATCTACAAGCTAGCTTCCTCACCAATGCTCCTCAACGAACCTTCTTCTTTCTTCTACACACCAAGAGCACACACTTAAGCTTAAAACACACACTCAAGGGCTAGGGTTTGCCAAAAACGTTACAAGGAGAGGGGAGGATGAAAATGTGAGGGAAATGAGGCTATAAGTATGATTATATAGGGGCTTAGTCCTAAAATTTAGGGTTTCCACATCTGGCGAGTACGCCCAACGTACTCCCACTTCTCCAAAATTACAACTTTGCCATTAGGGCTTCCAATGGGCACCTCCTTCTACTTATGGACTGAAATGCAATATAAAAATATTCCAAGGTTGATTTCAGAAGTACCTGAACACCGGGATGATACTATTCTCCCCCACTTGATCTAGACTTCGTCCTCATAATCTGTTGCGTCGAATCGCTTTGGATAATGTTCCCACATCTTTTCCTCCGTCTCCTAGGTCCACTAGGTGCCCCTCCGGTGTTGCCACCATACCTTTACCAAAGGTATTTCCGTGTTATGCAAAACCTTCATCTTCCTTTACAGGATAGCCACCGACTTCTCGACATAAATCAGGTGCTGATCGACTTGAATATCATCCGAGGAAACCACTGCATCCCCATCTAATACACACTTTCGCTCTTGCAAAACATGGAAAGTGTCGTGAATCTGACTGAGCTCCTCAGGAAGATCCAATCTATAAGCAACCTTGCCAACCTAGAAATCACCCGAAAAGGCCCAATATACAAGGGGCCCAATTTCCCCCTCTTCCTGGAGCGTATCACACCTTTCCAAAGCGAGACCTTCAGTAATACCATGTTGCCGACCTGAAACTCCAACTCAGATTGGTGTCGGTTGGCATAGCTCTGCTGCCAACTTTGAGCGGTCTGTAATCTCTACCTAATTTGCCGAATCAGCTCTGTGGTCTGAAGTACCACTTCGGTCTGCCCCATAACCCTGTGACCAACCTCGCCTCAACAAAATAGGGTACGACATCTCCGCCCATACAAGAGCTCGAAAGGTGAGCACTGATGTTGGAGTAATAACTATTGTTGTAGGAAAACTCTGCAAGAGGCAAGTAGGAGTCCCAGTTCCCACCGAAATCGACAACACAGGCCCGCAACATATCCTTAAGGGTCTATATCATCTGCTCACTCTGGCCGTTGGTCTGTGGATGATAAGAAGTGCTGAAGTGCAACCTCGTGCCAAGTTCCTCATGGAACTTCTGCTAAAAATGGTAGGTGAACCGAACATCATAGTCTGAAATAATCGAGACCGAAACCCCATGACGAGCAATGATCTCACAGACATACACATCGTCTAGCTTCTCGGCCGAAGAACCCTCCCGAATCGCCAAAAAGTGGGCACTCTTGTTCAATCCATCCACGATAACCCAGATAACATCAAAACCGTTTGTCGTCTTCGACAATTTGGTGATAAAATCCAACGAAATCTGCTCCTATTTCCACATGGGAACCACCAGAGGCTGCAACTTTCTATGCGGCCTCTGATGCTCAGCCTTGACCATCCTGCAAGTCATGAACCTTTCCACATACCAAGTTATCTCTCTCTTCATACACGACCACCAATAACTCAATCTCAAATCTCGGTATATCTTGGTGGCCCCTTGATGAATAGAAAAATAAGACTTATGAGCCTCCTCTAACACAATCTGTCTGACCTCACCAGACATCGGAACCCAGACCCGTCCACATCAGGTCAATAACCCACGGCTATCTGAGACAAATTTGGCAATATCACCCCTGGTCCTCTCTTTCTTCCAATTCTCTTACCGAACACCCTCTGCCTGAGCCTCCTTGATCAATCCCAAAAGCAGGGAATTCACCGATATCCTCATACACATCTCCCTATCCGAAGATCCAGCCGACTTGCGGCTTAAAGCATCCGCCACTACATTCGCTTTACCTGGATGCTAAAGGATCTCAGAGTCATAATCCTTGACTACGTCTAGCCACCTGTGCAGCCTCATGTTCAGGTTCGGTTGGTCCATAATATGCCTCAGACTTTTATGACCCATGTAGATAGTACAACAGACCTCATACAGACAGTGTCTCCAAATCTTGAGGGCAAAAACCACTTCCCACAACGCTAGATCATGGGTGGGGTATCGTGTCTCGTGCGTTTTCAGTTGCCGCGAAGCATAAGCAATTACACACCCCTCTGCTTGAGGACTGCGCCCAACCAATGATGGAAGCATCACATAATATCACAAAATCCTCAATTCCCTATGGGAGGGTCAATACCAGGGCCTTGCATAATCTCTGCTGAAGAGTCTCAAATGCCGACTGCTGCTCAGGGTCCCATCTGAACCCCCCCCCCCCTTTATCGTCAGACGAATGAGGGGTACAACAATCTTGGAGACATATTCTTCATAAATCTATGATGACACCCTGCCAAACCCAAGAAACTCTTGATATTCGAGGGAGATTTCGGAACCTCCCATTGCATCACGGCCTCGATCTTGCTCAAATCGACCAAAATCCCATCTTGGTTAACGAGGTGTACCAGGAACCGAACCTCTCGTAACCAGAACTTGCACTTAGAGAACTTATCATAAAGTCATTCTAGCCTCAAAACCCCCAAAAGCTCTTGAAGGTGCTCCTCATGTTGCTCTCTGGTCTTGGAATACACCAGGAGATCATCCATAAATATAATGATGGATCAATCGAGCATCGGCCTGCACACCCTATTCATCAGATCCATAAATATATCAGGCATATTAGTGAGCCCAAATGGCATCACCACAAACTCGTAATTCCCATAACGAGTCCCAAACATGGTCTTCTCCATGTCCTCTTCTCTCACTCTAACCTGATGATACCCAGGCCTCAGATCTATCATGGAAAACCAAGATGCACCCTGCAAATGATCGAAGAGGTCATCAATTCGCGGAAGAGGATAACGGTTCTTCACCGTTAACTTGTTCAACTCCCGATAATCAATGCACATCCACTGTGAACCATCCCTCTTAACAAACAATGTTGGCGCTCCCCACGGAGAACTGATCGGCCTGATGAACTGCTTACCTAGCAGCTCCAGTAGCTGAGATGAAAACTCCTGCATCTCAGGCAGTGCCAAGCGCTATGATGCCTTGGCAATAAGGGTCGCACCTAGCACTAGGTCAATCCTGAACTCGACCTGCCTCTTAGGAGGCACTCTGGGTAGCTCCTCTGGGAACACGTCTGTAAATTCCATGACAACCGGGACATCTGAAAGTGAAATATGATCCCTAACACATGTATCCACCATATAAGCCAACCCCGCACACCCATGCTAAATATACTGTCACGCCCAGGCTGCTGAACAAACCCCCTGAACCCGTCCTGGTGCCCTCTTTATAGATAACCAGTTCTTCCCCACTTGGCGCTCGAACTACCACGCGTTGGCCCTCATAATCAATCATAGAACCAAAACAACTCAGCCGATCCATACCCACAATCACGTAAACATCCCCATGGGAATAGGGATCAGATCGATCGGATAAGGCACCCCGAAGATCTCCAATACACAACCCTGATACACTGATGACGCAGAAACCCCGTGTTTGTTGGCGATAAAAACTCACAACGGACACTCTAACTCCCCAATAGGCATATCAAACTCCCTACTGAAAGATCGAGATACTAAAGACCGACTCACACCCAAGTCAAACAACACAAGATCAAGCAAGGAGTTCACTAGGAACATACCTATCAGAGGCATATATATATATATATATATATATATATATATATATATATATATATATATATATATATATATATATATATAAACATAACACAAAACATAGTCAATAGAATAATGAATAGATACATACCAGTCACAACATATGAAGCTGCTCTGGCCTCCTCGGCAGTGAGCTGAAAAGAGAAACCTCGAGCCCTTGGGGGCTCCGCCCTGCCGTGGTGCTCATTAGTGATTCTCAAAATGGCTTGCACTAGGGCCTACGTCAGCTTGGCGGCAAGAAATGGACAATTGAACTTCATATGGCCAACCTGATCACGATTATAGAAAATCCTGGAACTTGGAGTCGGGGCCGGCTGGCGGCATTCCCTTGCATAGTGCCCCTCCTTGCCACATTTGTGGCATCCATTGGCTGGGTGACAAAACCCCTCATTAACCTTGCCGCACTTTCCACAAGTGTGACCCTTCTGCCCTCCCGATCTAGAATCAACGGCCTTGAACCACTTCGGCGCTGGCTGTAACTGCGTTGGGGTCGGTCTCTGCTCCCTCAACTGAAGCTCTATCTCAATCTCACGCCGCCTGGCGGCCTCCTGCAACTTCAACAAGGTATCATAATGCTAGGTGGAAACAAACTGCCTGATATCCGTCTTGAGCATGCTCAAGTAACGGTTCATCTGAGAAACTTAGGACAAAACATGGCCCTCTCCGTGAACATCCTGGTGATCTCTATCACCGACTCTGTCCCTTGCCTCATATCCAAAAACTCATGGGCCAACCTCTTGTGCTCCACCCATGACAAATATCTAGCATGAACATATCTGAGAACTGCTCCCAAGGCACATAAGCTCTCTGATCATCAAAATATGATCTCGTAATAAGTCTCCATCAATCCTTTGATCCAGACCTCAGAAGTTTTAGAGCGCACCTGACCTTATGGACAACTGAGCAAGAGCAGGTGAAAAAGCATCCCTCAAAATCAGATAGCCACCTCATGGCTATGATTGGGTCCTAAACTCCATTAAAAATTGGGGGCTTCATATTGTCGAAGTCCCGATACTGAATAACCCACCAGTACTAATCCTTGCAGTCGCGACAGCTGCGGTGGATGCAGCAGCAGCAGTCTTAGACAAAGCAGTATATCTGTCATCAAAGAACTCCATCATCGTGGTCTTGACAGACCTAAACAGCTCCGGTATCTGCCCCCTAACAATGGCCACAACCTCCTCATGGAGAATCTCCATAATCATGTCCTTAAACACAGTTGGCCTACCATAACTGCGAGGTCCCGATCCCGAACCAGACCCAACCTCAAATCGTCTCGTCGTCACCATACTGAAAATATAATAGGAAGATATCAAATAATACACATATATCAACATGGGAACCAACTCCCAACAAATCCCTAGGGGTTGTGACTTCCTTGTTACGCGTGTGGTTCATGTGCTTTTAGTAGTATGGGCCCATACTACCTTCCACAACTACCCATATTTGTCTAAAGGATCATCGCAACAACCCTAACAATACATACTAGGATACGTACATATAAGATCCTTACATCCTAGAGGAAAACTACACATCTCGAGACTTGTTGGATGACCCCACACAACTTATCCTACCACTAACTACCACACGACCCTCCATTGGTGCCAGATAACTATCGCATGAATACAATCACATGCCGCATAGCTTAAACAATCTTAGACTAAAAGACTCAATCCTACAATGGTTGGACTCAGACAAGAGCTATGTAGTAGGACCAAATCCCTTAACCTAAGATCATTTAAATCATGTACCATGTGACTTAGTGTATTCACTCAATAGCTAGTTCAAACGCGAAAGATTCATACAACAATAAATCAAGTACTCTACAAGAGATAACGCATCATATATCAGACAATTCTATCATGGCTGAAGATGCCTATCCTATTACTAGCATGCTGTTCTAACATATAATAACACAATCTCAATTAACTATGTGGTAATTTGGGGTCTAGTTACTGGCTCCGGCTGATCATACATATCGCATCCTCCTGGATTATTTAGAAAACCATTTGGAAATTGTTTTAAAAATCTTTTTCCTTAGTTTGAGACTGGATTCACATGAGTGTTCCTGCAATTCACTCAACCCAAGGCTCTGATACCAACTTGTAACATCCATAAAATCCATGAAAAATTTAAACTTTTAAAAGCAACCAAAAACATAAATCTTTTACATCATAGTTTTCAAAACATGTTCTATATCAGAGTTTTTCCAAAAATCATAAGTCCTAAACATGAGGATGTGTACGGTCACGCCTTTGGCTTCATGCGATCATCTGAAGTACCCGAAACATAACCCAAAACTGTAAGCTAACGCTTAGTGAGATTTCCCCCAAATTACCAACACGCAATACATATAACAATAACAAACAACATGCGTATAGAGCCTTCAACATGACCAAACCACCTCGCAGGCCTTCAACATATCTGGACCGCTCACAGGACCTTTAGCATGACTGGACCGCCGCACCAGGCCTTCAACCTATCTGGACCATCCTATAGTCTATCCGGTCTGCCCTGGGTGTCTTGGCCTTCAGCATAAAGCAAGACCGCCTCAACCCAAACACTAGAAGTACCTAAACACTAGGATGTTACACTAATCTAGCATGCAAATCTCATAAAATCATACCAAAACAATAAGCATAACATATGTATGGGTATTTTGGGAAATACTTACTTGAGCTCGGTTGATTGCATGCATCACACCCCTTTTTCTAAAAAAGCTTTTTGGAAAAAACATTTTCTTTTAAAAGATTTTATTAACTCCTCGGTTTGACTTCATACACACCCGTGAGTGTGTCCGAATCCCTCAAACCAAGGCTCTGATACCAACTTGTAACGTCCCAAAAGTACCGAGTAAAATTTTCATTTTAAATAAGTCAAAACCATTCATACATTATCCCAAAAGACGATTAGAGTAAAAATATTCTCTAAACATCAGAGTAAAATTATAGATAATCATTGCAGAATAAATCTTTAGGGGATGCAGTGAGATCAAGTTGGACCCTTCTTTTTATAATTGGAAGTACCTGAAAATGTTTAAACTACAAAACTGTAAGCACAAAGCTTATTGATTTCCCCAAAATACCACACACAACATATATACAAATATAAAAACACGTGGCTATGTCAGGTCCGTATCAACCCCGAGTCCATAATGACTCTATGTAAGAACTTGTAGTTGTGTTGGGTTAGTATCAACCCCGAGTCCATAGTGACTCTATATAACTACTTGTAGCTTTTTCGTGTCCGTATCAACCCCAGGGTCTGTTTCACCCCTCATACATAAACATACAAACATATAAGCATGAGTCATAAAGACAGCAAGCACATACATCCATATCAACAAGTGTCACAAAGACAACCATCATCCTACAAACATAATCCAGTGGGCCGATATTGGTGCCTCCGACACATGAGTACGGTGAATAGACTCGCTTGAGTACTCATTAGAAGCTCAACCACCACCTCAATAACAGAATAGCCAAACCAAGCTTCCTAAAACCAAACTGAAATCAAACCTTAGTCAAATGCTCAATTATACTCAAGTTTGACCAACAGTCAAACTGGTCAAAAAGCCAACGGTCAATGGTCAAAGTCAAACAATCAACATGCAGACTATTTCCATGTCGTGGCCATGCCAGGACAAAACAGTCAAGGTTTTAAACTCTGCCATGTCGTGGTCACTTTCGCCACGCCGTAGGAACTGTTTGAAGTGCCATTTTCTACACTAAGCACTTAATCCTTATAGATCTAAATCCAAAACTATAGATCTACTCCTCAAAGACTTAATGGATATAGTTTACAAATTTATCCATTAAGACCTCATCCAAAGGTAAAATCATGATCCTAAGTCCAATAAACACTTAATATGACCAAAATGCAAACATGGGATTAAGAACACTCAAGCTTGAGACATTTTTCTCACTAATTCAGAAGTTTATGACCATGAGAAAACCATATCAAGTTCTAGAGTTCCTCAAAATCCAAGAGCATCCAAGAATAGGGCCAAAACATCCAAAATGGGCTCACACATCAAAAAAGAAGCACAATGGTCAAAATATAAACTTTATACCTCCAATAACTTAGAAATGTAGATAAGATGTTGGATCCAAGCTTGCTTCTTGCTTCATTGCACCAAGATGAACTTCTTTCTTCTTCAAGTTTCACCAAAAGAAGACAATAACCTCAAGATCAAGACACCAAGCTCATTTCCATGGAAGCGAGGCTAGGGGTTTCGAAATGAAGGGATGGAGGTTGAAAAAGATGACCTAGAACGGGGGGTTAAGATGCTTAAATATAGGAGAAACCCTAAAAATATGTGGGCTTGGGCCTAAGCAGTTGCAACGCCATGAAGGCCTTATGCTATGCCGCGGTGGCTCCATAAAATGTGTGTTCCTTTCCAACATGGCCACATCGTGAGCATTTTTGCACCACATCGTGGCACAAAGTTTTCTTCAAAAATCCATCTTTAGTCCTTCATGACAAATGACTTAACCAATCTGTAACATGGGTGTTACACCTAGAGAACTCTGATGTTAGTGGGAGCAATGTACATCATGATGATAACTTAAAAGAAGTTCAAGAGGAGGGGTTAATGACCCCTTAGCTCTTTATCATGTTATACCTAATGTGTATGAAACTTCCCCAACTAGTGCCTCTCTCAAGGAGAATTTTGCTTTAGGTGTTCATTGAATGAAGTCACATCTCAAGGAGAATTTTGCTTTAGGTGTTCATTGAACTAAGCCTCAAGAACCCAAAATTTTATTAAGGATGCCATAGAGGTATATAAGAACCACTAAATTTGATGATTACATATCCTACCTTAATGAAGTTGATATGGATATATGAAAGTGCAACGATCCAACATTTTATATAGAAGCCAATAGGAGTGACCAATCCTCTCAATGGAATGAAGCTATGATTGATGTACTTGATTAAATAAGTAAAAATGATGTTTGGGAACTTTTTGAACTCCCTAAATGTGTAAAACATGTAGGGTGTAAGCGGGTCTTTAAAACTAAGTTAGACCCAATGTAACGTCCTGGTGATGAGGTATATTCAATTTTAACCTTAAATATGATAGAATATTTCATTTTCACCCTTGGGTTTGAGAAAGATTGCAAGAATGTCCCATAGTGGCATTTTGGTGATTTTGGCCAGGAGGTTAGTACGCTGAGCGTACATTGTGTACGTTAGGCGAACTGGGGTGGACCCTAGTACGCTGGGCGTATGTGGTAAGTCCTTAAACCCTAATTTTTTAGGGTCTTGTCCTAATTTAAGCATCATTATCTCTCATTTCTCATTCCTTTACCAGCCTCCATCCGAGAAAAACGACCCCCCATGTTAACCCTAAGTGAGAAGAGTGCATCTTGAGCTTATCTTTGTATTTTGTGGCATTCGAAGAAGAAGAAGAAGGTGGTAAGAAGAGCTTGGAGCTTGGAAGCAACTTGGATTTAAGATTATCTTCTTGCCAAAACCTCCAGGAGGTAAAAAGTTCATAACTTGATCAGCCTATCTTGTAGATCTAGCCATTTCTTCATTTAGGGCACTTTTGGTCCCAAATATGGTGATTCTTGAGCATGACAGGCTCTTAACCAAATAAGTTGTCCTTTCAGAACTTATGAGGGGTATTGAGTCATAAAAATGTGGTATTGATGCTTAGTTTTTCTCTATGCATTCTCTAGAAGGTCTTAAGGAATTAAGTGATGGGTTTTAGGAATAACAAAAACAAACTTAAAACTTTTAAGTGTGCATGTAACCTAAAACAAGATCTATGTTTTCACTATTGAACCTATAATTAAGAGCATAAAAATAAGTACCCTAGGAATCCTACGTAATTTTTGAAACTTTTTAAAAATGAAGGATTAGGGTTACATACCTTTTAGTTGTTATAACAAACAACTAGAAATCCTCTTGTTGATTTTTTGGAAGCAACCACAACAAGCGTCGTGCCTAAAATGGTTCACACCCAACACAAGCAAGAATAAGATTATAGAGAGAAGAAGGAGGAGGGAAGAATTTCGGCCTAGCTCTCTAAAGGTATGAGTGGCCAAATTTGCTATGTATATGGTCCTTTATATAGTGGTACAAGGATGTCATGGATAACCTTAATCTGAATATAATAATAATATTTCAAATTGACAATTATTCAGCTCCTTATTTATCCATATGAGGTAATCTAGAAACCCTAGATTATCCCCTAGAAACCGTCCAAGCCTCTAGGACAGTTCCAAAATGCCTATTGTTCAAATATTGAACAATTACACTTTAACCCCTGCACTTTTAATTAATTCCATTAATCTCAAAATTAATTCCAATTAATTTTTATTAATTATTAATTAAATATTACTATTTATAATTAATATATTATTGTCATAATATATTAATAAATTATTTATTTCAATTTATCAATCAAATAATAAACCAACCTCTTTCTCAAAAAAATCATCTTTTCCAATTGCTAGGTTTAAGGGCAACCCAAAAAGACTGTGTTACTATGAATTCAACTTAAATAAATTATAGTTATGAGCTTAGACACTTAATATCAAGATCGTTGAAGATTTACCGTGACAATTATGCCGCTGTTAGTTTTTCGAATAGTAACAGTTCGAGCGGTGCAGGATTATACCTAGATACAAAGTTCTTGTTTGTACGTAAACGAGTAGAGAAAAATAATCTTTGTAGCGAGTACATTAGCACCCATGATATGCTTTCGGATCCGATGACAAAAGATCTACCAACCAAAGTTTAATAATAGTTCTCACTAGAGACCTTACATGATGACACAATGCTTGTGTGGATAAAGTTTCCCCGAATGTCTTAACTTTGTCTATAATAATGAATGCATGCACTTATTTAATTTATAGACAAATTATACAATATAGTGTGGTATATTATCCCTAATCTTGGCATATGTTTTCTAAGTGTTTTGTGTTGATGACTTAGTATAATTGATGAGAGTCTCATATTGATAGCGACACTAATGATTGTATCTTTTTATTACGACGTTAATATGATACTTGATGGATATTACCTTGGCCAAACTTATGAATATTAATCAGAAACTAGAAAGTGACCCCGCTACGCGGGGGTTTGATTTTTTTGGATTAAGGACACAATTTATTTTTGATTGTCTTTATGCTGGATGGATCGACTGTTTTTATCTTTATAGTGGATGTATGAGATATGTCACAGAATATATACGGAAGGATTTTTTTTCATTACATAGTCATTACATCATTTTAGATTACAGAAGTAGATGCAAAAGATATCTTCATTACAATGTTATTACATGGTTTTACTTCGTAGAAGCTGATGCAAAAGAGGTTGATGTTGCAGAAGAGAGCGGTGCTGGTATGTCATGGTGCCCGATGGTCGTGCTGGATTTTGCTACACACATCGATTGCTTCCAACATGTTTTCCTACATCATCCCGAACATATCGAGCATCAGCACGGTAATGTTGTCAAGGTCGGCAATGAATTGGGTAGCGACTATGAGCTCTTTGTATGGCAGTTCTTCTGGAGCATCGTGTAGTAGTGTATGCATGTCTGTGTTGACTGTTGTGTACGTTTGTTGGAGGTTGGTTAAGGAGGTCTTCATCATCTAGAGGTAGCCAATGAGTTTCTTCATGATGGTTGTATGCTTTTGGTTTAATGGCGATTCATCTTGGATTCGTTTTATAGGGTCAACAGGTGGTAGTTGAGTTGCAGTAAATATGGAGCATTTAATTTTCACCTGGGAAGTGATGAAAGTGGGATGGCTGCGGCGGATGTAATGAAGGTTGAGTTGTTTTTTGCTTTTTTTGGTAGCTTTAGGGTATAGGGTTAGATATTCCATTTAATGTTGGTATTAAATGTATGTATAAGTTGTAATGTGAAGGGTTCGTTTTCTATTTTTTGTATAAATCAACCGTTTGATTTTTCTGATGTTCACCAATTTTTTAATATTATTTTGTTAATATTTTGAGTGTTCATTGGTTAGACAATGTTTGTAGGTAAAGTATAATGTATATAATGATAAAGTGATTATTCGGATTGTTTTGTGTGAGTATTCTTTTATAAATTTATTATTTGACGTCTGTGTGTGTTTGTAGTTGTTTGTAATGTGTGTTTGTGATCCTTGCGAAATTGAATGGGTTAAACAACTGGTGTTAAAAAAATATCGGAATGTGAAAGTGTGAACTAAGAATATGAGATGGAAACAACATTGCGATAGCATCATTCATATCCAAGAGAAGAGGGTGTCATGATGTTATTGTTGTAACACTAAACATAGAGACATTAGTAGAGCTGGAAGAGGGTCATTATGTTGAGCATCCATCTTGGTTGTTATTTGTTGGACTGCTTTGGAATATTTTACGGTGTAGAACCTGTGTTGTGTTCAGTAAGTGTCAGTAGATTGTTTAAACATATGAATGTAAATTTTTTGTATGTGAATATGTATGTACCTAAAGGGTCATACGATAAGGACCGTGCGACTTTTTGAACTGCTGTAGATGGCTCCGGCGAGGTGTCGTTTTGTCGGTTTCTTTCTATTTGGATTGGAGCCAGTGTTGTCGGGATAGACGTGTCGGCTGTCGTTGTTAATGTCTCGTGGTCTATTATTATGAAACGTATGTTTTGTGGAGATGATCCTCTGAGCATTTGGATGGACATTTTCTTTGGTTCTTCTTTGTGATTTGTAATGGCCTTAGGTAGACAACGTCCATCTATTAGCGGGTTGTTGGATAGGAAGTTGTCAAGGGTTGATTTTAGGAGTTTCCGACATGAGGTCTCTGACATGGTTGCGGTGATTGTGTCGGTTGCATCACTAACGATTACGGATAGTTTGTACCTATTAACGTCACACATTCGTTAATATTGTGTATGTAGGGTAATTAAATATATTATGTTAATCGAATGATGATTACGTGTAGTTTGGTTTGTCGATATGTCCATGAGCGCTGCAGAACCAATTTTCACCTCTTCTAAAGATCGGATCTTTGCAATTTGGACAGGTGGTTTGGTACCAACTGTTTTGGTAGAAAAAGTCTTTAATGGATGCACGCACAAGGAAGGTTTTGTCCTGTAGGTTCATGGAAATGGGTGAGTTGATTAGTGTATGTCGATAGAGTAGAAGTAGTTTGATATTACCAGGAGTTCTGATCTGTTTTTTGACTTCATCTCGTATAGAGTAGTGGGTGTTCCTGGTATTGGTGGTAGCGGTCGTGAGGGTCCTGTAAAGCTGATGTGATAGAGTTATTATTATAGAGTATTGAATGTGATATATGTAATTTGTGTGTATAATATGTATGCGTTACAGGTTTGTAAGAGATATTGTTTCTGGTATATCGAGGTTGACATAGATGTGCGTGGCGTGTGATGAGCCGTGACGTAGTGCTCCTGTACATAAATCAGTTGAACATTAGATATATGACCATGGACAATATGGTAGTTGGTGACAGTATGTTTGTGATGGTATGTATGGTATAATACCATTTGAGATGGACGGTTTTAGGTTCGTGACTGCAACAACAGTTGTTGCGGGTGGTGGATGTAGGGAGGCACGGTCGAAATTTTATGGATTTCCTATACAGTCCTTCCATAGGTTGATTGCGATTTCACTGCCACTGATGCATTGAAATCATTGTTTTGTATTAGTTCCATATGAGAGTAATGGTTATTAAATTTTGTTGGTTGTTATAGACACCTTTCGTCTGTTAGTATAAGCAGGACGAATGATTCTCCACCTATTTTCGTGCAGTCCCTGATTTTCGATAGGACACTGATGTAGTCTGAAAATAAGTAAAAAGCAAGTGTATGAGAGAAAAATATTGAATAGTGTGGAGGGTTTAGAGAAGTACCTGGGTAGTAAGGCGGTGTTTCTCCGAGTTCAATAAGATTTGTTTTTGTGAGGAAACGGAACCAAGTTTTGGGTATAGTTATTGTTTCTGGAATGTGTTCAATTACAGACATGAGCCCAACGTCAATGTAGAAGTCGTTTTCAAGGAACTTTTGATACTTGTCTAGCTTTGGGCAGCTGTAATCTGATATTGTGTAACATTCCAGGACGTTTAGTACAGATTTGATATAAATCCGGTTGGTTCGTTGGCCAAGAATTTGTATAGCATCGCCCTATAAAAACAAAAAATGAATGAAATATAAGTTAGTGTATGAAAGTAAAATAAAAATTTCCATAGATTTATTTGGAAATAACTTACAAATTTGTCGACACCTAGGTACCAAGTTTCATAGCGTCGGACATCATGTCTCCATTTCCATAGTATCCTAACTTGTAAGGGACCCCCAATCCCGTCTGTCTTAAGGTTGGAGATGTTGGTCATCGGTGATGTCAAGTGTCTACTTGGAAGAAATGTACGGGAATTAGTGTTATGGTCATATGTGAATAAGGTGCATTATGTAAAGAAGAAGATTGAAATGTGTGACATTTAATTGATGGGAAATAATAATAATAATAATAATAATAATAATAATAATAATAATAATTGACGTTCGAAAGATGGGAATAAATAATAGAAATGATAATGAGTTAGAGAACGAAAATTTCGATCATGTTGGAGGAACGGTATGCGAATATGGGAAAGATGGTTGGCAGTGATACGATAGACCTTGGTTGTAGCAACTTTCTGCAATAGATCTTTGAAAACGACGTTTTTTGTGTGATTCTCTTGTGTTGGGCTGTTAGTTTGTATTAGTATTTTTATCGAATCTGGTGACGTTGCTCGTGAAAGGGCGACATAAAGTTGACCATGTGAAAAGACGGGTTGTGGTAAGTACACTCCAATTCTACGCAAAGATTGCCCTTGGCTCTTATTGATGGTCATTGCATAGCAGACTTTCAATGGGAACTGTTTTCGTGAGAAAGTGAAGGGTATGTCTGGCGACTTATGTATAAACTTTATACGTGGTATGTATACACGTTTGTAATGCAAGTTCCAGTCATGATTGTTGCTTCAATTACGTTTGGTAGCAACTGGGAAACTATCAAACGTGTGCCATCACATAAGCCTTGTTTTTGGTTGATGTTTCGTAAGAGCATTATTGGACAATGTATTTTGAGTTTCAGTTCATGCGGGGGTATTCCTGGAATGGTTAGGCGGTTTAGGTATTCAATCAGATATAGGCCTTCGAAATCTGACGTATATTTTCCATTTGGTTGGATTGTATATAAACTGTTATACGTTTTCCGTCCGATGTAACCATCTTCAGGATTTGTTCATTTATGTCATCAGGTGTATCATTCGTAGGTGACACAATTGCTTTCACTGAAAGGTTAGCCGCGGTTGGGGTCGTAAGTGTGGTATCTCCATAAACAAAGTGTATTAGGGTTTTCAGAGACTCAGGTCCTGGTTTTATTAGGAGAGAATCTAGAATTTCGATGAAGTTCGAGTCTTGTGGGTCATCCTTGTCTGGTACACCAATAGCTCCGTCTCCGATGCGCAGCATCCATGTTGCAAAAGCCGATGCAGACATCAAACCATTAGCGGTTATTTCGGATGAGTCAACTCGCATGTTCCTATGTAGTAGACAGATTCTGAAGAACCGCCATAGGTATGAACTCGGTAAAGTTAAGCTAATGGTCTCTGATCATGTAGCTTTTGGTAGGACGGGAAGTGTTTGCCGGAAGTCACCACCAAGAAGAACATATATGCCACCAAACAGTTGGTCATCACAATCTAATACATCTCTGAGTGAACGGTCTAGAAATTCAAAACATCTTCTGTCACTCATAGGTGCTTCATCCCAAAACATGAGTGATGTGCGCTGTAAAAGATCAACGAGAAATGTCCTTTTCTTTATATCACAGGATTTTTTTTCTGTCAGGTCGATTGGGATTTTGAACCTTGAATGTGTCGTTGTTCCAGAAGGAAGAAAAAGAGATGCGATCCCGGAAGATGCAACCGCCAATACAATTTTTCCTTTAGACCTTAGGTAGGAGATAATAGTAGTCCATAGGAATGTCTTTCCAGTACCTCCATGTCCATAGACGAACATGAGTATTTGCTTTCTATTTTCAATTGACTCTGTGACAACATTATAGAATGAAAGCTGATCGATATTTAGCTGTGGCAGGAGGATCTGATGTTGTCTTTTTAGGGCTTCTCTGTCATAGCTCATCTCTTCAAGCAGAAGGCGATTTTGCAAAACATCATTGATTTGATTCGTAGGAATTGGGAGACCGAAAACAGCCATTGATTTAGATGGGACAGAAGAACGGAGGGTGTTATCTAGATCGTTTAATAGTTGCTGCTGGATGATGTCCGTAAAAGAGGCAACATCCTTATCTGGCATTTCCCTTTTCATTGCGTGTAAGTAGTCGTCCTTCATTTTTTCACACGCAAATTCCCACAGTGTTTGTGGGTTTCTAACTTCGCAGAAAAGCAAAAGTTGACAGAAAAGAGAGCGAAGTTGTGGCGAAGTTGCCCAAACGGATGCTTCAGTGAATGCGGTGAGCCATTCGGCGTCGTCGCCTATTAGGTTTAGTGCGTTGCAAGCGGCTCTGAAGGTTGGGTAAATGGTACCGGAGACAGTCCGTAAGTCTTGAAAAGACGTACAGCCCTTTTGGTGACAAAGCAACATACGTAGATAAAATAATTCGCCTAACGTAGGATGGGCGAACACAAGCCGCCCAATCATTTTTGATGACTCATCAACCCGAGGGCTCCACGACTTGAAAGACTTTTCCCATTTATAAGCTTTTGGGTATTCTAGATAGGTAAGGTGACGGCCTGCTGGATCTCTTGTATTGCTGCGAAACCACCCTATAAGAGTTGTGATGGTGCTGTATGGGTTCGAGAGAACTTCTGGTATTGTCGAGTCTTCCTTAAACAGTAGTTGTTGCATGTTTTCTTTGTGTACAGAGAGAACCTGAACAGGCGGATGCCGAAGGTGTATGTGAAAGTTTAGAATGCGCCATGCTGCTTCGTGTGGACATATGTAACGGCCATCTAGGAAATTCTTCACCTCGTCCACAGATCGAACTTGAGGATTCTGTGGCGCGTCCTGATTACCAAAGGTTATGACAGGGGTGGATTCATCGGGTTGTTCTGCTTTTTGGATTGTGTATCTAACACGATCTGCTCCTTTCGAGATGTATTTGAATAGGTATTTTATCATCATGTTCCATCCACAATATTTGACATTGATGTGTGCGCGGAAGCGTGAGGAAAGTCTTCTATTGTAAGGCACAATGTAACCGTTGTCTATAAGTTGTCCATGTTGATTTATATGGTGCGCAGATGCGTTACGTTTGTAACTAACGTAGCCTTCTGTGTCAAACAATGTGGAATCAAGAAAGGGCTTAGGGAAACGCTTGCTGCATTTACCATCTTTCATACATGGAGCTTTTGGGTTGATCAGTCCACACGAGTCGTGTATCATACAGCTAGTTATTGTCTCATACAGTTCCGAATCTGTGACAGGATCTGGCAGCTCCGTTGTGATATATGTATCAACATCAGCTGTGGTTCTTATTCTGTCAGCTGCCTTTACCCAAAGTAGAGTATGGCAATGGGGAAGGCCTCTCTTTTGGAATTCAATGGTGTACAAATCTGCATTGTCAAAAGGTAACCTATGAAGAATATACATAGATGATTAAAAAAAAGAAGATAAATAAGCTGTATGTTAAACAAATGTTGAACATTAAAAATAAGAATTTGTTGAGAGGTAAATTTGGTAACTTTTAAAACGCCTGTTTAAATAGAGTTTGGATATGCAAAGAGGATAATAGTAAATCTTATTGTAAACATAACCATTGTTATCGATTGTAAAAAGATAAACGGTGCAAAATTTCTATCTGTACATATTTTTGATAGGACGAAATTCATAACTGTAGAATTTTTATCAGTAGAATAAAGAGGGCATATTTGAGATTTTTTTATAAGTTGAAACGTTTTTAGGGGGACATATTTGATGGGAACGCATATACAGTTGAATATTTGCTGTTTTAATTGTGGGATGGGACAACAGGTTTGATATGACAAATCAGGCAAAAAACCAAATAACTGATAAAACTAAAAATTATTATCCAATATATATAGGTAAATGCTGTGAAAATCCATAATTTTATTAAAAAGAAACTTAGTATCGAAACCTAAATTTGTGTATCTATTATGTATGGAGAGAATGGTTTAAAGGAAAGGCACATCTGGGAAGAATCCAAATGAAAAAAAAAGTAAAAATAAAAATCTGTTGAGGGGTAAAGTAGGAAAGTTTTGAAAGTGTAATTAAAAAAAAGGTTTGGGTATGTCAACATGATAATGGTAAATGTTATGGTAAACATAGCAAGTATGGTTTCCAAATGAGATAAAGAACTAAAAGGAAAAATCTGTTGGGGGTTAAAATGGGAATGTTTTGAAAAGTTTCATTAGTAGAATAGAACAGGATAATAGTAAATTTCATTCTAAACATAACAAATATCATTATTGATGATGTATTTACAATGCATATGGATAAACGGTGATAAATTTTCATCAGCTAAGGCTGTAAGTATAAACAGTGTCCATTTAGTATAAATGTAGTGTATTATTGGTAATGTAATCTTTTTGAGATTCATATTTTTAATTCTGACTTATGTGCTGAAAGAAGATGTAGATTAAATGTAAAAAAATTTCATCTTACATGGAGGTTTGAAAAGAAAATACAGGAGTTATTGTAAAGGTAATATTAAAAATGGGACAGCGGACACAAGGGCAGATAAGGAAATACGTATGAAGCATTAATAAAAATTGCAGAAAAGATATGATTAACCAAAATGGAAATGTGGCAATGTTTAAAAGGACCCAACAACGAAGAGGGGTAATATGGGAAACTTTTAAAAGCTGCAGTAAATTATTATAGCAAACATGAGAATGGATAGAAAAAACAGCAGGCAAGGGTTGTTAAACAAAAAGGTGATATAAAATACAAATGAAAAGAGGACGTACATACAGCCACATATGAGATACAGTCAAAACTGCTGACACAGGGCATATTTAGTAGAAAAGTATATAGGTATAAAAATTGTACATTTAGGATGACCCGTTTATGTTTTTTTTAATACTTGGTGACAATACATCAAAAGAGAACGGTTATGATATAAGTTTTTGTTTTAAAAACCTAACAGCAAGGGCATAAGTCACTAATAAATGAAATTTCTGATATTAAGTTTTTGTTTTAAAAAGCTAACAGCAAGGGCATAATTCACTAATAAATGAAATTTCTGAATAAAACTGAAATTGAGAGAAAAAACAAAGGAATTCATCAATGAATACTTACTAATAGGTATTCATTTTTCAAAGCACTGATAAATACATTTGACAACCCATACAGATGAATCATCAACATCAACATTAGCAACAAAATAATTTTCATTTAGGTAATCCAAAAATTTATAAAAAAAAAAAAGAAAAAATCAAACAATATTGTCAAATGTGTACATAAATATTTTGATAATGGAATAAGATAATGCTCCTTAGCATGAACTTCTTTATAATAAACAGTTACATCGAACAACATAACAAAAATCATGAATAGAAAGGGACTTCAAAACCATAACAGTAAAAGGAACAGCAGGAGCTTCCATACCCACAGAGATCAACCACAAATTCCAATATTGCCCTTGAAGAACTTATAAGTGATATCAGCTACAAAAGGTAAAAAAAAACCCCTTTTTTAGGATATAAGTTATATAAGGGCAAAATGGTCAATAATAAATTAGGTAGATTTAAACCAAAACCTCAAATAATGAAAACTCAAACATTTTCTAGCAACCTCAGATTATGAAAACTGACACTACCATTGCCTATATATACCTGAGGAAAATCAACATAGCATTCACTTATTTTACTCATTTGTAATATCATTCATTTTATTCGATCTAATCATCAAATCCAAATCTTAAAAGGTAGAAGTAGACCTCAACAGAGAATCCTGGGGTCATTGTAAGGCTAATATTAAAAATGCCACAATAGAAACAGTGGTATACATCCGTGTTATCTGAAGGCTTCACAAATTTCTATAAAAAAGAAGGTGTTAAATCTTATGAAAAGAATCCTGAAAGATGGCAGTGTTTAAAACAACCGAAAAACCAAGAAGGGTAATATGGGAAACTTTTAAAAGCAAAAGCAAATTGTTATCGTAAACATAAGAACGGTTAACAAAAGCTACATAAAAGGGTTCTTAAACAAAGAAGGCATATACAACACAAATGAAAAAGAAGACGTACATGCATCGACAGCTCCAAAAGGTTTATCCGCCTTAAGGAAGTCTATGAATTCATGGACCTTTATGTGGAAGATTCTAGCAATGATATCCGCCCGACTATGAACATCTCTTTGGCGATGTGTTTCCATATAACGGGTAATCTCGGGCCATTTTACATTACAGGTAAATGTAATGAAGTACTGTGGATTCCCATACACTTTGCAAATCGAAAGTGCCTCCTGATAGTGACTATACATAAACCGAGGCCCACCAGTAAACGATGCAGGTAAGAAAACCCGTTTCCCAACAGTACGCGCCTCTCTGTCCCCTTTTGATAGAGCGTCATACAGGCCACTAACATAATCGCTCCGAAGATTAGACTGATGTTTGGTTATGTACTCAAGACGGCTCTATTCAATACAGGTGTACGCATCTACTAAATACTGTTGGAATAGTCTAGACGCGTTCACTATGGGGGACCAGATATGGCGTCTAGCATGAATATGATAAGCGTAATACATGTTAACAGTAAGGTTTTTTGCAGTAGCTCCTCTCCGATTACCCATCTTCAAACGGGGAGACCATCCTTCCTCACCATATGGAAACAATAGCGGGTATTGCAAGGGCATATAACTTGGATGCAGCTTACTAATCCGTTTAGGTTGACCCGAGTGGGAAAACACAACAATGTCATACGTGGTGCAGGTTGCATCATCTCTAGTTACTATACAACCTAAAGATCCAGGAGAGGGCAACCCGTATGTACGATCAGGCACATTGTTAAATAGACGGACTGCATACAGGTCTAGATTACACTCATCTGCCATAATCTTAGATGTTTTAAATGTTCGTACGTATTCATTATTAGCCCCCAAGAACCCTACAAGAAAATGGACAATATTACCATCTAAATCCTTCTTCCTTGGACCATCAATAGCCTTCAATCTGTTTTGAACTTCGTGCTCTGTATCAAATAGATGGAGTTGAAGAAACCTGGGACCCTTTACAGGATCCAGAGATAGTGATCCAATCGTATGAGAAATCTGCCCAGATATCTTAAAAACATAAGGCCCACGATCTTCATTAACAGCGTGATCTACATTCGCCCCAAAAGAAGTCATGGAAAACATGCTATTATATGCCCTAAAACCCTTCATAAAACTTACATTCTCATAAAGAGCAAAGAAATTGGGTTCAAATGCAGGAGGATATGGAAGAACAACACCTCCATCCCGACAACAATGACTATACCTCGGATGAGCAGGTGTCGAAAACTTAGCAACCCTTTCAAGATACCAGAAATACGCACCACAGAATTCATAAACACAGCTGCAATCACCAGAATCAACATATTGAGGAAGGCCAGAAAAGAAATCGAGATGTCGAGACCTGCGAGACCGAGGAGCAGAGGAGGAGGAAGAAGATACAGCTGGCCGCTTTGCCCGAACATCCATTAAAAAAGTCATGCGTAAAAGACAGAGGACAATGTAAAGAAAATACAAAAAGAAGCGAAAGAGATTACTTGAGAAAGAAAAGAACGACAAAGGAGAAGGTAAGTCGGTGAAGATTCAGCGAAGAAGAAAGGGAAAGAAGCAAAAAAGAAACACGTGGAAAGTAGAACCGAGGAAGAAGACACGTCTCATACAAAATAAGGCGTCAGCAAGGAGAGCTGAACCAAAAAAAAAGAAAAAACAAATAGATAAGGCAAAATGCATAACAAAGGAGTTAAAAAGATGGAAAAACCCCAACAGCAAGAACAACAAATTAGAAGGATGCATTTTGACAAAAGAGTGCAAAGAATACTGTAGCTAAGAACAGAGAAATTTAATATATTGTATAATGGTCACTCACCCAAGTTCACCCAAGTGGAAGAATGTTGAAATATTTCCACGTGGCCATAGGACAATTTCTGTAAAATTATTTAATTGTTACTATATTTACCTTTTATGATAGTAACTATGCCAATATGACATAAATGGTACCCCGTCTTTAATAATAGTTACTTGATGGAAACAACCGACTAATTGTAACCGTATAAGGGGTTAACTATCATATTTCCTATTAGATGTCTCCTATGCCCACAAAAGAAACAAGATTTTTGTAACGACCAAAAATTTCAACCAATTTAAAATTTTCGAAAACAACCCGATTCCATTAAAGTTATTACAAAAAGGTTTTCAATACAATTTATTTTAAGTATTCCCAGAATCTCATCACAATATAAACACGAGGAGCGGTACGATCACGCCTTCGCCTTGCCACGGTCTCCTGAAGAACCTGAAAAACATTAAACCACAACTGTAAGCCCGAAAGCTTAGTGAGATATCCCCAAAATACCAACCACATATACCATACACGCATAACATGCCATAACATATCCGATCACAGAACAGCCATGCACTTCGGGTCTACTGTGGGACTGGTCCGCCGTACCGGCCAACAGTCCACCTGGTCAACCCTCCGAGTCTAGCCATATACCTCGAGTCTACAGTGTGATTGGTCCGCTCGCACCGGGCCTTCAATCCACCTGGTCCACTCTCCGAATCTAACCACATACATCGAGTCTGCAGTGTGATTGGTCCGCCCGCACCGGGCCTTCAATCCACCTGGTCCACTCTCCGAATCTAACCACATACATCGAGTCTGCAGTGTGATTGGTCCGCCCGCACCGGGCCTTCAATCCACCTGGTCCACTCTCTGAGTCTACAGTATGACTGGTCCGCCCGCACCGGGCCTTTAGTCGGCCTGGTCCACTCTCCGAGCCTCGGCACGTCTGGTCCGCCCTCTTGGGGCCTACAGCCTATCTGGACCGCTCGCTGGGCCTTTGGGACAACCGGTCCGCCCTGGGTATCTTGGCCTACAGCACAAAGCAGGACCCGCCTCAACCCGACTCCAGTCCAAACAACCATGTGCACATATACATACAATCATATAGCAATTCACAGTCAACAAGCAGATCAAACAGATCACATAACATATTATCATCCTAACCAGGATACCGACCTAACCGGTCACTAGCATAGCATCACCTTATCTCTTAGGATACCGATCTCAATCAGGTCTCTAACATATACCATCCTAGCTACCAGGATGCAAACATATCAAAGCAACAACATAACAACAACTACCCGGATCTCAATCCGATAAGGGTCGGCCTTGGTGCCTTAGACCCTGTTGATATAGTGAGGATAACTCACCTCGAAACTGCCGACTGAAAGGATAAGATCCCGCTGCTCCGAACTCTGACACGAACTCCTCTACTGAACACCAAAACACTCAACTCAATAAATACCCTTAATTACCAAAATACCCCTGGAAGACAACTGGTCAACCCTTGGACAAGGTCAAAGTCAACCCCTGACTGACTCTACTCGCCGAGTCAACCCGATGACTCGCCGAGTCCCCAAGCTCAGAACTTCCCTCAATCTGCGACATAACTCGCCGAGTCACCCCGAGACTCGCCGAGTCCAACAACTCTGAGTCCACTCGCACACAACTCATCGAGTCATCCCTTGACTCACCGATTCTCGACTCAACCAGAAAATATTGGGACTCTTCGACAAGACTCGCCGAGTCCAAGAACAGACTCGCCGAGTCTAAGGCTATCTTCAACCTACTCGCCGAGTTGTTCTTACAACTCGCCGAGTTCCAGGCCATCTTCATCCAACTCGCCGAGTTGTTCTTCCAACTCGTCGAGTTCTAGGTCATCTTCAAGAAACTCGTCGAGTCTACCCATGTGACTCGCCGAGTACCACCGGTTTAAATCCATACAGAAGCATTCCAGGTCATGCAATTTATCCAAAACGTAGATCTAGCCTCCTACAACCCATCCATCACGTAAAGTGGCAAACTTTACGTGAATCCAAAGAGATCTAGGCCTTTTACACTTTAGGGCTAGGGTTTGGGACATGATGGCTTCACTAAACACTCAAACACAGGGACTTTAATGCACTCTAGACCTTCCCCATTCCAGATCTGAGGTAGCAACCTCAGATCTAACCTCCAAACTCCAAAACATCCCAAGATAAGCTCCCCATAAACCCCAAAATGAAGAATCTATATAAGTGACAGCCCAAGAATGAGATAATACCTCAAAAGAACGCCCCAACAACAATGAAACTCGAATCCAACCAAAGCCCCTTGCTCCAAGCCTCCTACCCTTCAAGATTTCCTCAACAATTGCTTCTCCAAGCTTCCCAATGCAACTTGATCCACTCACACACGAAGGTTAGGGTTTCTGGACTTGAGGATGAGTAAAGAGGCTGGGGGAATGGATGTTATGTTCTTTATATAGGGCTCAACCCTAAGAATTAGGGTTTTCTCCACTCAGCGCTTACTCGCCGAGTCCAGCCTTGGACTCGCCGAGTCGGCCACTTAACACGCGACCAAATCGCGACCTTACTCGCCGAGTCCACCCATGGACTCGCCGAGTTCCCTTTTTCAATTTACTCTTTTAGCCCTTCAACTCTACTCTTGATATTTCGGGATATTACAATTTTTCTCTCTTATGCCTCAAGAAACAAATCCCTAAGAACACCAATAATTTATGTGTAATTCCATCAATTTGGACATCATAATGGGAATCGATGACATCATCTTCCACATCAAGTATCTCTAATGATTCAAGTACGTTTCCTTACTTTTACTTGAATGATCTGTGTGTTCAAGTTGATCAGAAAGGGTCATGACAATACTGATTTCAAGAATTAACCTTGAACATTTCCCTCCATTCTAAGTTCCATCTTTAACAACACTCTTTGAGAAGAACACAACTTCATTAAATAATACATAAAGGCAACACAAAATTCTATATTTACATTGTACAAAATCGTTGAAAAATCATATTTTTTCGAATGTTGAACACTTTTGCAATAGGGATGTAAAAACAACAATTATTGTTGCACATCAACCATAACACAACGACACGAACCCAACACAAAAATAAATTAAGTCAAATGAACCGACTATTTGTGTCTTGTGAAGCAATATCTGTGTTTTAATAATTCTTGATAAATCAAAGGTGAATTTTACATAATCAATAAAAGATTACAAACAAAATTTGTTAAGTGGGAAATAAGAAAACTCGAAGGCTAGTGTCGATCACCATGCTCTGGTCCACAAGCTTTCTCTTGACCCCTTATAACCCCTTCTCTTCTCAACTTCTCTTCCTTCGATTTCCTACAGAATATTACCCAAGAGTTGACTTCTAATGCCACACAAACTCCAATCAACGTTGATAAACACAAACAGTACACTAACTTAGCATAAGACCCCCCTTCCCCCATCACTTCAAATCCTTGAAACACATTAACAACTCCCAAAATCACACACGCATACCCCACAAAATGGTGGTACGATTTCCAGTACTTTCTGAACTTGTTCGTAGTCTTTGGCCTAAATAGCAGCGCCAGTGTTTGAAGACTACCCAAGAAAAACGCTGCAAACCCCAGCTTCCGGTGAAGTCCATAAACCCTTCCCGGCGACAGTTCTCCGAGATGAACCCCAATCGCGAATCCAGCAGTCCCTAGAACAAAGGAAAAAAGCTGAATTCCGGCATGGACGTAAAACCACGTAGGCCCTAATGACTGTATGTGTCGTAAGTAGCGTGCAGTGACTGCTCCGATTGGTAACAATACCCCCCATGAAATTGCATTCATAAAGCCATGAGCAAGTTTTAGAGTTCTGATGTTGCTATTTGGTCCAGAAGCTGATACGCCTGATAAAACATCAATGGTGGTGATTGAGGAAAGGTCGGCGATGGTGGTTGGATGGATTGTAGGAGAGTAGCCTTGTACATACAGCCCTCTGTTCCACACATTATGAATCTTGGTCTTGTTTGGTTTAAGTTTTAACGTGGCGTATATCTGAATGGTGGCCCCGTTATGGACTGTCGCCATTCTGCCGCCGTACAAGGCGGCAGAAGAAGATACGAGATGGATGTCGAGTGGCCGAGATAGGAGTGGACTCCGTTGAAGTTTCACAGTTGGATCTATGATGTAAGGCAGGAGGACCAACTGGCCGGAGTTTGGGTCCGGGAAGGTGATGAGAGCTCGTGTTCCGGTCATTTCAGGTGAGGTGGGGTTTATACCCCATGCGACCCAACCGGAAGGTGATATAAAGCTACCGGAAAAGACCATCTCGAGAGTTGAGTTATGTCTGTGGAACGTCCATGCTATTGAAGCTTCTTGGGAGGGTAATGACATGCATTTTTCGAAGGTTTTGGTGGTGGTGACGGTGGTGCAGTGAGCGGAGAAAGATCTGTGTGGGAGGAGAGAGAGGAGGAGGAAGAAGAAGAGTAAGGGAATCATGGTTAGTTTTGGGTATGAAAAATAGGGTAATTTTTCTGGTAAGGATATAAAAGGGTGATATGATACGAGTAGTCATGATCATAAAGGTGTGGTGGTTATCATTTGTTTGAAAGCCCTTTTTTGTGCTGCTTAACTTTGAAGTGAGGCAATGTGAAAATATAGTGGGGTGGGTGAAATAATTGTTGATCTTTTGCCACAAATGGTTGGTATTTGTGTATTCGTCTCATCATTATTTTGATTGCTTCTTAATTTCTTATGCATGGTTTCATAAATAATATACATATATTTTATTCTCACATTACTGACATTCATAGTTGGATAAAATTCCAACGATCAAAGTCGGTGTATACTTAATACTATATCTTTCACGAATTTCATAGAACATGATCAGTCGATAAATAAGTTTTTATGGGTGGTTCTTTCATCACTAATAAGTAATATCCCTTTAACAATTATACTTTTAGAAGGTATCATTTTAGAATTAATGGTGAACTCATAAAGTTGAAAGAGTTTATATTAAAATGTGAAAATGGGTTTAACCTTGATGTGTTGATATTAATGCAAAAGATGATTATCGTTTTGAGCTTAAAAGATGTGGAAATCATGCTCAACTTTGATGATAAGATTGAGTAACTTTCATGGTTTCACACATAGATTTTTTCAGGTTTTATATATGTTTCTAATTTCTCTTTAGAAATTGGACAAGGTCATGGTCCACAAACAATTAATTTCTTATTTTAATTTTCTAAATTTTATTCATTATGAATAAAATAAATCCAATCTAACTTGTAATTATCCTGAAGGACCTGGACCGATGATACCCTTTTTGCTTTTGTTTTTCTTTTACAAAAAGAATAAAAGTTAAAAATGTTTTGGTTGAATAAATGAATGCTACGTTGTGTTTATAAAGTTGCTAAATACAGATGGAATGACAACTCTTGAACAGCTTTCTTTTTGAACTTTTTGTTTTTCAATAATATTGAACAAGTACTTTTTTTACGGAAAATCTCAATATTCATATTATTTTTATTCTTAAGAAAACGTTGTAAAATCATATAGTCCATAAAATGCGATTTTAAAAGGGTAGATTACAGGACATAACAACTCTTTATTTTAACTCCCCTGTTTAAAGATAAAAAGATGAGTTGGAACCATTTGCACATGTTTTTGTTCATGTTAGCATACATGTGGACAATTTTCTCCAACTCAATGTCCGGTCCGGGTAAAAAAATGAAGTAAAAAAATTTGGTTTACTTACATTTTGTTAACTAAAACAAACCTAGGCATTTTGGTAACAAAGCAAAAATGTCACACTGTGCAACTTCGATGGAGATCTCAAAGCAAGAAAGAAACAAAGAAATACGAGCAATGAGATGATTTGTTGCTATTATCATATCATCTTATGTATGATTGTATATAAAAAGTTCGGTAAACAAGCAATAATTCAAGAAGATGATTTTGGGAATGTCCATATAGTGAAATTGTCATCAAACATGAATGCGTTGTCGAATCTCCCTCTGCTGTTATGTTTATGTGTTTGTTACAGCGAGACTCGCTATCAATTTATAGTGATAGTTTTCAACTTGAAACCGGTGGTATAAATGCCCATTAACCCATATTAAAACACACTTTAGTACTAGGAACAAACGAGTCATAGAAAACACTTGATGGTGAAAAATAAACTGGGATCATAGTTGCAAAGAACGATGTTCGGACAAATTTCACCATCATGTTAAGTTCGCCTCAACATGTCTATTCAACGTCCCACCGGTCAATTTGAACATACTAAGCAAGTTTACTGCCAACCTAGGTCGTTCGTCAGTGCACCACCAAGTCAAGCCTAGTACCACTAATTTTAGGACATACTTATATGTTCAACAACAATTTTGTTTGTCAAAAAATGAAACACATTTACTTATTAATTAACAGACTTTATTAGAAAAAAACAAAAATTAGTTTTGACTCCTTGTTTTCCTTATGTTATTGATAGAACGTTGGGTGATTTAAAAATAGTTTATAAAATCAATGTTTTTCGTTATCAAAAGTCCAAATGTTTATTTTGGGAAACTACCGCTCGAAAGCTGGTTGATTGTACACACTGCTTCTCAGTGTTTTTCTCCTGTAAAAGTCTTCTTTTCTTGGTTAAGTTCTTAAAAAAATTCAGATCCTTAGTTTGAGTTTGGAATCACCTAGAGGTTCATCCAAATCCCTCAAACCAGGGCTCTAATACCAAATTGTAACACCTCAAATTTTAGACCAAATTTTTCATTTTAAATTTACCAAAAATTAAGGTTTCACAAGCCAAGTTATCAAATATATAATTATCCAAAACAACCAGTATCACAAAATATCAGAGTTCACAACTGTTCCAATAGCAAATCTCCCAGTGAGTGTGTACAATCAAAAATCGCTTTCCTGTGGTCCTCAGAAGTACCTGTCACATAAATCAACAATTGTAAGCATGAAGCTTAGTGAGTTCCTCAAGATATTGCATACAACACAACATAAATAAACACATATGGGTTATCAGGAACCCTAAAGACTATCAGCAGTCCCAATGGGCTAACAGCACACCCTGTGGGTTATCAGCAAACCTGGAGACTATCAACAGTCTCAATCACATAATAACAACACAACATAATAATAACAACTAGACCCAACTGGTCATCACAGATACAACTACTCTATCACACAGGTAATAATAAGCGAGGAGAGACTCACCTGATACTGACGACAAGTAAACCTCACACCCGAACTGCCGGAACTAGACTCCACCTAATCAACGAAATAATTAACCCTAATTACTAATTAAGGTCCAAAACTCAACTCGCTAGTCCAATCCCACAACTAAGTCCTCTAAAGGCAAAAAAAACATTTTACCCATCCCATGGTCCAAAATCCTAAATCTTGACCAAATGTCAAAAGTCAACAAAAGTCAATTGCCCAACGAGTACGCTGGGCGTACCTCTTCTTACGTGAGGCATACAACTCGAACAACGTATGGTCGGGATCGGAACTGCACGCACGGTGTACTCCGTCCGCTTCCACTTTTACCAACTTCGTGTCTTAATCCCTTGAGACAACTAACCCAACCATAAATCTGACCATTCTAAGATGTCTTATTCCATAAAGTCATCGACTTTAAGCCTTTGCATGGCTAGAAAAGTCCCAATGCAACAAACATAAACTTCCAACACAATCTAAGCTACTTTGCTCATGCATGAGCCAAAGAAATTGATCAAGTAATCATTTTTAGGATTCTACAAGTCCTATAATGCATGAAAGGACAGCTACAAGCCCCTATAGTGTTGCAAACTCATAAATGTCCAATCTTGGGGACAAAAGTTCATAAAACATCAACCATATAAATGTAACTGTTGGATTAATGTCTAAGTCCATAACTATTTTGGTATGTACTTGACCCGATGGTGCATGGTCCTTTTGGGTTGCCTTTACCAAAGCAACTGGATAGGATGAATTATGGAGAGAAAGGATTAAATATGATCTATTAATGTATTATGAGAATAATATATTAAAGGAGAAATCATATTGTTTAATTAATATTAGTCAATGATTAATTGGTAATTAGTTTTGTGACTAAAAGAGATTAATTAAACTTAAGGGACTGGAATTGTAATTATAAGATGATTGCAATTTGGGCCATGGATTGTCTTAAATCAAGGGGTGGACGAATTCTTATGGGAAGCCCATAAAGAAATCATCCAAGGGCTTGATTAAAGGAGTCTATGGGTTGCTTAGGGCTTAAGCAACCAAATTAGGGTTTCCTTGATCAATGGAAAGTACATTGATAAGAAAAGGTGAGCTGCTTAACTACTTAGAAGACATGGTGGGCAGCTGTGCTACCATAAGGCAAGAAATCGAGATTAAGAAAGTTCGATCCATATGAGTTTGAATTTGTCATAAACTTTGTTTTAACAAATTCACATGGATAGGAACAAATACACCGTTTAATTCTAGGTGTCATAAGATTTCCTCCTTCATGAAAATGATTGTGAGGAAATGTTTTCACTAAGAAAGATTTAAGAAGATAGTGATTGTAAAATTGCATTCTCGAATTCGATTATGGTTACGGTATCCCTTTCCATAATTTGAATTGTGAGGTTTGACAATTAGTCTTAATTGTTTAGACACACATATGAACTATCGAAGGCAAAGGTGTATAAGTTCAAGAAACCTTGATAAAAGATTATCAAAGCACTAAGTATTAGAAACATGAACTTAAGAAATTCAATAAGCATTGTTTTTCTGAAAGTTAAGATGTTTATGAATACATGTCGAAGCTAGTGGGAGCATAAGTGTTATATTTTATAATAATCATCATGATAGTGGGAGCATAAATGTTATGATTGTATGATTATTAAGGCACGTATTGCAAGTTGGCAATATTAATTATAGAAAACAAGAGTTATATCTTGCAAAGTAGTAAGGGTTATAAAGTTGTTTTGCTATAATTAAGGGGGAGAATATTATGCTTCATTTCAAATCTAAAGGATTACGTTGAGAAATGTTAATAAATTTAGTCAAAGGTACATAGTGTGTTCTTAAAATTTCGATTATGATTACGGCATTCCTCTTCACAATTCGAATTTTGAGAACATAGCAAATAAAACATTTTGCGTCGTGTCCCATACGCTTCGGGTATAGGATCGATTGCAAATGTTTTAATGTTTGACCATTCTAATATTTTCCAAATGTCTAGCGCATTTAAAGGGAAAAAGGGACTAGAATTGGTTTTGACTAAAATAATTAAACAACTATCAAAGGACAATCCAAAGTTCGACAATGATTGGTTGCTTGTGAGTAGTTGGAAGTATAGTATTAGAAAATGTGGAAATGTTTCCATATTGGATGGACCATATCGACTCTATTATGAATAGAAAAGATTCTATTAAGAATGAGTTGTCATATGGAACATATGGAAGTGTGTCCATATTGGGAATTGAACATTGAGAAATCTATGACTAGATTAGAAACTTCTATGCAAAAGGATGTTCAAAGAATGTACTTTGAGTGAGAGACATCACGTCTATGGAATTGTCTTGTAACAATCTCCGATGGAGGACATAAGCAAATGTTTGCTGCAACGTTCATGAGTGCTTATGAATATGATTTGAGCATTGGATTAAACCCACGCTCACTTGGATCACTCCATGAATTGTATCACGAGTGATTGGTGAGACGATAACATCTTATATTCTTGAAACCGAGATGTGTGAGTTGTATCTTGCGAATCGGTTGCACATTGATAATATGTAAACGCACTAGTAACTTGGTGTTATAAAACATATTGTTGTGTGTGATTTGGTGAGTAAGTGCAAGCAAGCATTGTATCAAAGTTTATCCATTCCTTTTATCCAAGGTAGGATAAAAGCGATATCTTTGGGCCCCTCGATGATTTAGTGATGACAAACGTAAATGCTCGGCCGGGCTAGGGCTAATTTGATTTGTTCAGTTAGTCAGTCGTCATAACTCGGGAATCGAGATATAGTACAAAGAGAATGATTTGAAATCATATCTTATATGATATCTGGAATGGAGGAATATATGATCCCTTATCTAAGGACACGCGTATCTGATAAGATCAGAGTTGACAGCGGCTTTGGAAAGCTACGATTGCAGATCAGGATCTGAAGTCATACGCAGAATAGTTATTAGACTTATCCAAGTGGGAGACTGTTGGATTAATGTCTAAGTCCATAACTATTTTGGTATGTACTTGACCCGATGGTGCATGGTCCTTTTGGGTTGCCTTCACCAAAGCAACTTGATAGGATGAATTATGGAGAGAAAGGATTAAATATGCTTTATTAATATATTATGAGAATAATATATTAAAGGAGAAATCATATTGTTTAATTAATATTAGTCAATGATTAATTGGTAATTAGTTTTGTGACTAAAAGAGATTAATTAAACTTAAGGGACTGGAATTGTAATTATAAGATGATTGTAATTTGGGCCATGGATTGTCTTAAATCAAGGGGTGGACGAATTCTTATGGGAAGCCCATAAGGAAATCGTCCAAGGGCTTGATTAAAGGAGTCTATGGGTTGCTTAGGGCTTAAGCAACCAAATTAGGGTTTCCTTGTTAGATAACCCTAATAGCCTCACTATATATAGATCCCTTAAGGACCAAAAACGTGGCTAAGCTTCTTGCTAGGGTTTCACATGACTTTTGGCAGCCTCTAACCTCTCTCCTCTTCATCCTCTTGCTTATGGTGTTTGTGAGCCATTAGAGGAGTGACACTTGTGACTCTAAGCCTTCCAAAGTCAATTCAAGGAGGAATTGGGATTGTTATTGCTACATAACAATCAAGGTAACATCTTAAACCTATCTATATGTTAATATTGATTTCCATATGCTAGAATTAGGGTTTATAGTCTTGGATTCAAAGCATGTACAATAGAGAGACCTAGATCCAAGCATTAGGGTTTGTATGAGCACATAGGATGTCTTATGACCAAAACCCATCAGTAACATCCCATAATTTAAGGCCAAAAAATTTGTTTTTAATTAATTTATAACATAAAACCCATCGATATAAAAACATTCATAATGATATCTCATGTCACAACCAATAAGTCAATAATCCAAAACATGCCACCATAAAAACCATTTTGTCAAAAGCAAAATAAATCAGAGTACATTCCTAATAATCTCATAATGCGGAAATCCAACGTGTGTATGTATGATGTGCAACTACCGCGCCAGCTCCTTCCCCTTCGCTGAAGAGGTACCTGAAACAAAACTAAAAACTGTAAGCAAGAAGCTTAGTGAGTTCCCCCATCGTACCACATACCATATAATCACTTAACATGTATATACTGTCAGGCATATATGGGTGTCCGACCTACCCCTTCGGCCCTCTCGACCGGATACTTCCCAGCATATCTGGGTGCTGGCCTCCCCTTCGGTACTCTTGACTGGATACTGCCTAGCATATCTGGGTGCTGGCCTCCCCTTCGGTCCTCTCGACCGGATACTGCCTAGCATATCTGGGTGCTGGCCTCCCATTCGGTCCTCTCGACCGGATACTGGGGACTATTTCACCCCTCTACTACTATCACATAACATGTAACACATAATTGTATTCTATCTAGCATGACTGGGTATGACTACCCCTTTTGGCCCTATCGACCGGAAATCTTGGGGACTGTCTCCCCTACTGCTACTAGCATATATCATCATATCATACTAGCACATAACATATTAGGTAGTAGCAAACCTAGATAAATATCACGAAGACAGGCATCTAACATACGACTCCTACTGGTGGGTCGGCATTGGTGCCTTAGACCCACCGCTACTGGAAGGTAACTCACCTCGTAAGGTTGACTGCTGAAAAGTTGATCGACAGATGTCTGACTGCTTCTCCGGTGATCCTCCGGCTATAAATCCATAAAACACTTAATCAGACATTGATAAATATTCTTAGGGTAAAATGACTATTTTACCCCTGACCAAGTCAAAGTCAAAGTCAACTTTCAGTTGACATGACTCGCCGAGTTGGGTCGCCAACTCGTCGAGTCCCTATCCTTTCATCTGACCTTGTTCACGCTTCTACTCGTCGATTTTAGCAACGACTCGACGGGTCCTCCTTCTAAAATAACCTCGCATGAACCTTCATCCGACTCACCGAGTTGTATGAACAACTCGTCGAGTTTAACCCCATCCGATGAACACGTCCTGACCTTGACTCGCCGAGTTGTATGAACAACTCGTCGAGTTCATCTTCAATGGGTGGGAGATTGTCTTAGACTCGCCGAGTCTACTCATGTACTCGTCGAGTCCTATGAACTCCAGGTCTATAGCTAAATCCAATACATTGGGCCACTCCCTTGGACCCTCTAAAACCCTTCTGACATTCAACTGGGTCCCCTCGACCCTCAACAAATTTGGCGACATCACGCCTTGGACTCGCCGAGTCCCAAGAACGACTCGCCGAGTCAGGTTCGTCTGACACTCATTTCTCAATTACTGGTGTACAACACTTGACCAAATGATAGATCTAGGCTCCTAAGATCGATCTAACACGTAAAGTTACGAACTTTACGTACATGCATGGGACTATGAGCTAAAAAGGCCTTAAAAGAAGCTCTTAAGTTGCATAGGGCTTTCCATGGGTGCAAAGGCAATCCCTTTCTACCTTCTAACTCCTTAAGGAGCTTGGATATGAAGCCTTAACCCCCAACCATGCTTGCAATCATGGTTGGTCATCAAGAATGGCTTATAAAAGCCCTAAATCTCCCCAAAAAGGGATCTAATGCAAGAAGGAGCAAGGTGTCGACTTTATACCTTACGAGGACTGTAGATGATACACAAGCTTGACTCTTTCTGGTCTCCTCTTGATTCCTCAAGCTTTTCCTTTCTTCTTGCCACCACAAACCACTAAGAATCACCAAAAGCCCTTAGATCTTTCACAACACAGTTAGGGTTCGAAATGGAGTGTTCTAGGAGCATAAGGGGCGATGGAGGCTATATAAGGTCGTTTAAATAGGGTGCAAACCCTCAAATTAGGGTTTGCCCAGCCAGAGCCTACTCGTCGAGTCTTGCCGCCTACTCGACGAGTCCGCCACTTAACCCCCGGGTCCAAACCGCTACTACTTGACGAGTTGGGCCATCAACTCGTCGAGTTTCAGTCCAAAATGCGAAAACATACTTGAATGAAATACATACCAGGAACCGGGTGCTACGATAGATCTAAAGGAAAACTTATGAAGGTATAAGTTTTATACCTAGAAATGATGCACAAAGAGGAAATGTTTTTGGATCTACAAGCTTGCTAGCACCCACTCGTTCTTCTATAGTCTCCTTCGTCAACTAAATGCACCAAAAACACTCACACAGGCAACTCAAACTCGGAATTAGGGTTTAGGGAGGGTATGGTAGCTAATAAGGATGATCAAATGGGGACATAATATTGTTTAAATATGGAGAAACCCTTAAGATTAGGGTTTGAAGTCTGGACTAGTACGCCTATTGTACCATACATATGCCTAACGTACTAGCTGATCATCCGCGATCCCATGTTGCATGAGTATGATGCACGTACTCTTAAGTACGTGTAGCACCTGATTCCTGATATGTATCTTATTTAAGTAATTTTGCATTTCTGGCCTGGGACTCGGCGAGTTGAAGTTCCAACTCGCCGAGTAGAAGCGGGATGAGACGCGGGATTTAAGTGATGGACTCGTTGAGTCGGGTCCCGGACTCGACGAGTAGGCTCTGACTAGGAAAAACCCTAATCTTAGGGTTTGCACCCTATTTAAACAACCTTATACAACCTCCATCGCCCCTTTATGCTCCCAGAAACCCTCCCTAGTAAACCCTAAGTGTTTTGGTGCAAGATCTAAGGCTCTTGAGTGATTTTTGTGGGTTTTGACCTCAAGGAAGAAGGAAGAGCATAGAAGGATCAAGAGGAGACTGAAGGATTCGAGTTTGGTGCATCATTTCCAGTCCTTAAATGGTATAAAGTCTGTACCTTGCTTGTTCATTTGTTAGATCCCTTTTTGGGGAAGATTTAGGGCTTTTTAATCCGAATGAGGTGGCCAACCATGATTGCAAACATGGTTGGGGGTCAAGACTTTGGATCTAAGTCTTGGAAGGAGTCACAAAGCAGATTTGGGTTGCTTTTGCACCTAAGGAAGGTCCCATGCAACATAAGACTCATTTTAGAGCCTTTTTGGCTCAAAAGTCCCATGCATGCACGTAAAGTTCGAAACTTTACGTGCTAGATCGAGCTTAGGGGCTTGGATCTATCATTTGTTCAAAGTTTGTACATCAGAAATCGAGGAAATAGAGCATGGACGTTATCGACTAGGCGAGTCCGTTCTTGGGAATCGACGAGTCCAAGGCTTTGAGTCCCATATCTGTTGAGGGTCAAAGAACTCAGTTGGGCGATTAGAAGGGTTGTAGCGGGACAGAAAGAGTGACCCAACGCATTGGACTTAGTTTTAGACATGGAGTTCATGGGACTCGACGAGTGCTAGAACAGACTCGGCGAGTACAAGGCAATCTTCTTATGTTTAAAGATTAACTCGACAAGTTGTTCATATAACTCGGCGAGTCAAGGTCAGGACTTGTTCATCAGATGAAGGTGAACTCGACGAGTGTTCATCCGACTCGGCGAGTCGGAAGAAGGTTCATTGATGTTCGTAAAGGAGGGGAACTCGTCGAGTCGTTGCCAAACTCGACGAGTCGAGTCGTAGATAAGGAAGAGTAAAGGAAAGGGACACAACGAGTTGACGGCCCAACTCGGCGAGTCGGGTCAGTTGGAAGTTGACTTTGACTTGGACTTGGTTGGGGGTAAAATAGTCATTTTACCCTAAGAGTAGATATCAATTTCTGACTGAGTGTTCTGTAGGGATTATAGCCGGAGGATTTCCGGAGCAGCAACAGGCAGAGGTTTCCTGCACAGATTATCAGCAGCTACTCGTACGAGGTGAGTTACCTACCAGTAGCGGTGGGTCTACGGCCACAATGTCGGCCCACCAGTAGGATTTGTATGATTAGATGATTGTCTTTGTGATATCATCTAGGTTTGCTACTACCTGATATGTTATATGATGGCATGATATGTTATATGCGATAGTAGTAGAGTGTGGTTGTTAGGACCGAAGGGTAGGTCAGACACCCCAAATATGTCTGACGGTATGTGATGATATATTTATATGCTGGCATTATACGTTATATGTGATAGTGGTAGTAGGAAGGGAATTGTCCCCAATTTCGATTGTTAGGACCGAAGGGTATTTCGGACACCCCAAATATGTCTGATAGTATGTTTATGTTATGATATATGTGATAGTAGCAGTAGGGGTAGAATTGTCCCCGAGGGTCGGTTGTTAGGACCGACGGGTAGGTCAGCACCCCATAATGGCTTGACACGGGTAGGTCAGCACCCCATAACGGCTTGACATGGGTAGGACGGCACCCCAGAATGGCCGCATGGGTAGGTCGGCACCCTAGAATGGTCGTACGGGTAGGTCGGCACCCTAGAATGGTCGGCACCCTAGAATGGTCGTACCGGGTAGGTCGGCACCCTAGAATGGTCGTACCGGGTAGGTCGGGCACCCCAGAATTGCCCGGAAGTATGTATGTTGTGTGATTGTATGGTATGTGGTATGATGAGGGAACTCACTAAGCTTCGTGCTTACAATTTACAGTTTTGGTTTCAGGTACCTCTTCAGCGAAGGGGAAGGAGCTGGCGCGGTAGCGGCACATCATGCACACACTCTTTGTTTTTCCGCACTATGGATATTCTGGGATTGTACTCTGACATGTTACCACTTTTATGACTTGGGTTTTCAGACATGATACATTGTTTTATGAAATGATATGATTTCACAGTATTTTTCTTATGAGTGTTTTATGAGTCAGCTAAACAAAAATGAAATTTTTGGACTTGAAAATTGGGTCGTTACAGTACGCCCTACATACGACCACCATACAAGCCTTTTTCTTTAATGGACCAATTATGCGACTTTTGATAAACTTAAAAGCAATAATAAAAATACATGATAATGGGATGTTACAATTCTCCCCCACTAGAATCAGACTTCGTCCTCAAAGTCATCATTAAGAAACAACTCAGGATATTGCTTGTGCATCTCGGAGTCGGGTTACCACGTCCACTCCGAGCCTTTCCGATGTTGCCACTAAACTTTGACCAATTTCACTACTTTGTTCCTCATGGTCTTCACTTTCCGATCCATAATTGCCACAAGTTTCTTAATGTAGTTTAGGCGATCATTGTAAAACCCAAAATGCTATGATGTATCAATCAGATTCACTTGATGGTGCGGAATCCTAATCAATTGAATTAGACAAGACGAAATATAGAATAAGAACACAATGTTTATGTTGGATTAGTGTCTAAGTCCATAACTATTTTGGTATGTACTTGACCCGATGGTGCATGGTCCTTTTGGGTTGCCTTCACCAAAGCAACTTGATAGGATGAATTATGGAGAGAAAGGATTAAATATGCTTTATTAATATATTATGAGAATAATATATTAAAGGAGAAATCATATTGTTTAATTAATATTAGTCAATGATTAATTGGTAATTAGTTTTGTGACTAAAAGAGATTAATTAAACTTAAGGGACTGGAATTGTAATTATAAGATGATTGTAATTTGGGCCATGGATTGTCTTAAATCAAGGGGTGGACGAATTCTTATGGGAAGCCCATAAGGAAATCGTCCAAGGGCTTGATTAAAGGAGTCTATGGGTTGCTTAGGGCTTAAGCAACCAAATTAGGGTTTCCTTGTTAGATAACCCTAATAGCCTCACTATATATATAGATCCCTTAAGGCTAAAAAACGTGGGGAACTTCTCTTCTAGGGTTAGAACACGTTTTGGGCAGCCTCCATCCTCTCTCCTCTTCATCCTCTTGCTTATGGTGTTTGTGAACCATTAGATGAGTGACACTTGTGACTCTAAGCCTTCCAAAGTCAATACAAGGAGATTTGGGATTGTTATTGCTACATAACAATCAAGGTAATATTATAAACCTATTCTCATGATCAATATGATTACTTGAATGATAGAATTAGGGTTTATAGTCTTGGATAACTTGCATGTACAATAGAGAAACCTAGATCCAAGCATTAGGGTTTGTATGAGCACATAGGATGTTCTTAGGACCAAAACCCATCAGTGGTATCGGAGACTAGACTGGTTTCTTTTGTATTGATGCTTGATATGGTTAAAAAAAATCGATTTTTTGGTTTCTGGAGGCTGGACTCGCCGAGTCCATGCAGACTCGACGAGTCCAAGCTTGACTCGACGAGTCAACTTGTCAGATGGAGCATATCTCGGGATTTCTTGTTGTTTTTCTTTGGGATAGTTACCTTATCATATTAGATCAATATAAATCCGATTTTATGATATATTTGACTATATTCTTGATCTAATTGAAGATATTTATCAATTAATAAAATATTTGTTTCCTTATGTGATAATTGATTGATTATTTTGATTAAATTGGTAAATTGTTTTGCAAGAAATCATTAAATAAATCAAATATGGATAATTATGTAATTAAATGTTAATTTAGATTATTTGTTATTTGATCCTTGTTGTTATGAAAAGTTTCATATTTTCCCCTTTAGGTTTTATAGTTTAAATTTGAACCCAAAAGTTTTGTTGTTTTGAAATTTAAATAGTTAAAACCCTAATGTTTTGAAAAAGGTTTCAAAACTTGCCCTCAAGTTTTGGAATTTAAATTTTGATTAATTGTTTAATTTTGATGTATTTTTAAATTCTAAACCCTAATGTTTTGAAATGTTTCAAAACTTGCCCTCAAGTTTTGGAATTTAAAAGTTGATTAAAAGTTTAATTAGGAATGTTAAATTCTAAACACTCTAGTATTGTTTTGAAAAAGTTCAAATCACACCCCTATGGTTTTATTAATTAATTAAGGTGTATAATTAAAAGAGGTTTGATAAATCCATAAAGTTTTTGGTTTTAAATTTAATTGAATTAAAAGTATAATTGTTAAATTTGACCACCTAATATTTTAAAAGTGTAAAATACACCTTATACTATATATAACATTAAAAGTCTAACATTATATATATATATATATATATATATATATATATATATATATATATATATATATATATATATGTATGAGTAAAAGTCAGTCTTACCGTTAGTAGGCCTCATTCACGAAGCTGGTTTATAAGGGGTGTTTAAGGAAATTGCCTATAAAATGGCGATTGAATGGGTATCCACTCTTACCCACCGCACTCTTGACTAGTGGAGGGTCGTTAGCCGAACGGGTAGGATAGGACGAAACCTTCCATTATAAGTATAATGAATTATTAAAGTAACTAAATGTTTTCATAAAATTCCCAATCTTAGTTACTTAGGCAAAGTGAATTGATGCAATTCCATGAAATTACACTTTGTGCCCTTGCGAAGACGTTAGAGGAGCGTGTGTGGTTTACCGGCACACTAAATGGGTCTAAGCAAAGGTAGAAAAGGGTGACTCAATGTTTGTCATAGTTCGGTGGAGCGTGTGTGGTTTACCGGCACATCGAATAGGTGACTGTAACATGTGAGGGCACCATGTAAGTTTGCATGGTTATTCACACCCAGTTTGTGATCCTCGGCATCCCAGTCACAAACAAGAGGGGCATATCAAGATTTAAACATGCCATTGAAAGTTCAATGAATCTCAAAGGATCTAGGAGTTTTCATAGATTTAAAACTTAAATTTTTTTTTTCGTTTTTCATGGTGGAAATTAGTGAATCGTCATTCACTTACCTTCAAATGTTCTGCAATTTGGGTTACGGCATCCCTCTCCCGGGTTGTAGAATATTGTGTTGGGTCCTAGCCTTAGTATCTCATTTGGGTGATTTACTAAGGACTCAATCAATTAACTAACTTGAATTCGTTTTCTCCCGTTTTGTAGATGTCAAAGTTCGACAACTATGGTCTTCCCAAATCCCTTGGAACAAGCATTCCACATGAAGATGATATTCCACGATTCGATCGAGGAACAAGAAATCATGCTTCACTTCCTCCACCTCCTCCAATTATTCTCCCTAACCCACAATTTCAAAGGCTTGAAAAGTTCAAGATCACTCAAGCCCTTTTGGCAAGTAAACATAAAGAAGGAAAGTCGGTGTGTGCACACGTCCTAGGGATGAAGTCACACATTGATAGGTTAAGAATGTTGGGATCCGTTGTCTGCGAGGAAATAGCTGTTGATTGGGTTCTTCAGTCACTTCCTAACTCATATAGTGAGTTCGTAAGAGAGTACTATATGATAAACCGCGACGTGACCCTTATAGATCTCACTTATATGCTTATTGCTGCTGAATCAGCAATGGTTTGGCGCAATAGAAAAGCAAAGTTGATTGGTGAATCTGCCTTCAAGACCTCTATGGATATAGACAATGGCAACGAAAGACATGCTATGATCGAAAAGTTTGATCATAAGAGAAAGGCAATGTCTGAAGTAGTTCCATGTCATGTTCCAAAAGAGTGAATTTGCTTTTATTGCCAAGAGAAAGGGCATTGGAGACGAAGCTGCCCCATTTACCTAAGAGATCTAAGAGATGGGAGACTCGAAACGTATGGCTCTAATATAGGTAAAATCCATTAACTAACTCTTTTAAGCTTCTATTCTAGATTCTTAATACATAATGTGATAAGATTACAATTGATGTTTTGAAGGATTGAAGAAAAGAAAGGAAGCTTAAGGGAAGAAGTGAGCAGAATCTAACCGTGAAAGAATGGATTTCGATCGCATTTCTAGAAGATTAGATTCTTGAGCTACTACTTAGAGTTAGAATTAGATTGCTAAGAAAGATGTATTAGCATAGTTTTTCAATGAATTGCATTGTAAGGACAAAAAAAAATTCCGCAATAAAATAAATTTTGATTTTATATTATTTATTTATCCTTGCAATGGCGTTTGGATGTTTCTATTATTAGCAATAATGGATTTGGTTCTTATTATGTTATTTATGGAAAGTCAAGAATTTACCAAATAGGGAAAGTTTCTCATCGCCCAAGTTTCAATTGGACAGAAAATTGGAATCATGCAACTTGGTTGCACGATGAATGAGAAATTTCATATTTGGAAATTAGACAAATTCATTGACAAAGTGTCAAGTGAAGGACTTGGAGATCGAATACACAAAGTTGCGTGTTGATCAAGTCCACCATAAGAGTAACAATGATATTCGTCATGATTTATTAAAGGTTTAGTAAATATGATTATACTTACAAGATTAAGTGTAACTCTGAATTGATTGAAAAAGTTTAAATCAATAGCAGAACGAATAAGAAGAATCAAGTAGGCAGAAAGATAAAAGTTTCTCCATTCTAAGAAGAAGGGAGAGTACCTTTTATGCTTTATGATAGGTCTTAATGATTAAGAACCATATCTCAATTGATCCTCTAAGTAAATCTTAGCACAATTGTATGTTTAAGAAGAGGAATCAAGGATTGAAGAAATGGTTAAATCAAGAAGTCTATCATACTTCGTTCCAATGACAAGTCTTAAAGTTAAGATTGTGACAATGAGTGAAAAGTATTAAAGGTTTATAACATTCATCAAATGTGGAAAGTTGTGATGTCTTGGATAAGACAAAGACCAACTAGAACCAATTTATGAAGAGTCTTGATAAAAGCTACACTAACTCTTGAATATTTGTTTGTCAAGAAATGTTTATTGACAAAAGGATATTATATGTCAAGGAGTCAGTGGGAGTCTTAATGGTCTTGAAAAGTTTCAAGAACAAATCAAATAAACCTTATCAATCATCACTAGCACACGAGTTGAGGTTTACAACCTATCGTGTTGACATTATTTTGTTTCTGTGTCGTTCCAATTGAGTTAATTATGCATGTGAGTCCTATGAGTTCTCATTTGAATGCATAAAAGGCAAGGACCTTGATCAATGGAAAGTACATTGATAAGAAAAGGTGAGCTGCTTAACTACTTGGAAGACATGGTGGGCAGCTGTGCTACCATAAAGGCAAGAAATCGAGATCAAGAAAGGTCGATCCATATGAGTTTGAATTTGTCGTAAACTTTGGTTTTAACAAATTCACATGGATAGGAACAAATACACCGTTTAAATCTAAGTGTCATAAGATTTCCTCCTTCATGAAAATGATTGTGAGAAAATGCTTTCACTAAGAAAGATTTAAGAAGATAGTGATTGTAAAATTGCATTCTCGAATTCGATTATGGTTACAGTATCCCTTTCCATAATTTGAATTGTGAGGTTTGGAAATTAGTATTAATTGTTTAGACACGCATATGAACTATCTAAGGCAAAGGTGTATAAGTTCAAGAAGCCTTGATAAAAGATTATCAAAGCTTTAAGTATTAGAAACATGGACTTAAGAAATTCAATAGGTATAGTTTTTTCTGAAAGTTAAGATGTTTATGAATACCTGTCGAAGCTAGTGGGAGCATAAGTGTTGTGTTTTATAGTAATCATCATGATAGTGGGAGCATAAAAGTTATGATTGTATGATTATTATGGAAAGTATTGCAAGTTGGCAATATTAATTATAGAAAACAAGAGTTATACCTTGCAAAGTCGTAAGGGTTGTAAAGTTGTTTTGCTATAATTAAGGGAGAGAATATTATGCTTCATTTCAAATCTAAATGATTAGGTTGAGAAATGTTAATAAATTTAGTCAAAGGTACATAGTGTGTTCTTATAATTTCGATTATGATTACGGCATTCCTCTTCATAATTCGAATTTTGAGAACATAGCTAATAAAACATTATGCATCGTGTCCCATACGCTTCGGGTAAAGGATCGATTGCAAATGCTTGACCATTATAAAATTTTCCAAATGTCTAGCGCATTTAGAAGGAAAAAGGACAAGAATTGGTTTTGACTAAAATAATTAAACAACTATCAAAGGACAATCTAAAGTTTGACGAGGATTGGTCGTTTGTGAGTAGTTGGAAGCATGGTATTGGATGGCCCATATCGACATTATTATGAATAGAATGGATTCTATTGAGAGTGAGTTGTCATATGGAAATTATGGAAATGTTTCCATATTGGATGGACCATATCGACATCATTACGAATAGATAAGATTCTATTAAGAATGAGTTGTCATATGGAAAATATGGAAGCGTGTCCATATTGGGAATTGAATATTGAAAATCTATGTCTAGATTAGAAACTTTTATGCAAAAGGATGTTCAAAGGAATGTACTTTGAGTGAGAGACATCATATCTAAGGAATTGTCTTGTAACAATGTCCGATAGAGGACTTTTTAATATCATTGGCAATAGTCTTTGTGACTTTGGTGCAGTGACATTACGAAAGGATCATTGCATAGAATGTTAGAATCTAGCATATTTTATAAGTAACAAGAATTTGATATTCTCACACTTATGAAAAAGGATTTGGAGTTGTGAAATGAGAATGATTGGAAATGTGTTCAATTTGATCTATTTCACAAAGTAAGAACCATAGGAAAACATTGTGTGCATGCTAGGAGCATGGGACAAGTGTTGTAATTCAAGTAAGAAGTTGATTAACCGAAACGACAAATAATGAGTAATCGATATGGTGATAAATAAAAGGTGTTTTATTTATGCTCAAAGGGTTGAGGCCATATGGGACTAGTATTACTCTTGTGTTTATATTTGCATGTTTTGACTTCCTGAATAATCGAATTATTCAAACGGGCCACAGTCGTTCATATGTTGGAAGTAGATATGAATGAAGACTGTCGTGAATTGGTGTGTGGATTGTCTAGAGGAGTATTAGACATAAGCAAATGTTTGTTGCAACGTTCATGAGTGCTTATGAATATGATTTGAGCATTGGATTAAACCCACGCTCACTTGGATCGCTCCATGAATTGTATCACGAGTGATTAGTGGGACGATAACGTCTTATATTCTTGAAACCGAGATGTGTGAGTTGTATCTTGCGAATCGGTTGCACATTGATAATATGTAAACTCACTAGTAACTTGGTGTTATAAAACATATTATTGTGTGTGATTCGGTTAGTAAGTGCAAGCGAGCATTTTATCAAAGTTTATCCGTTCCTTTTATCCAAAGTAGGATAAAAGCGATATCTTTGGGCCCCTCGATGATTTTGTGATGACAAACGTAAATGCTCGGCCGGGCTAGGGCTAATTTGATTTGTTCAATTAGTCACTCGTCATAAATCGGGAATCGAGATATAGTACAAAGAGAATGATTTGAAATCATATCTCATATGATATCTAGAATGGAGGAATATATGATCCCTTATCTAAGGACACGCGTATCTGATAGGATCAGAGTTGACAGCGGCTTTGGAAAGCTACGATTGCAGATCAGGATCTGAAGTCATACGCAGAATAGTTATTAGACTTATCCAAGTGGGAGACTGTTGGATTAGTGTCTAAGTCCATAACTATTTTGGTATGTACTTGACCCGATGGTGCATGGTCCTTTTGGGTTGCCTTCACCAAAGCAACTTGATAGGATGAATTATGGAGAGAAAGGATTAAATATGCTTTATTAATATATCATGAGAATAATATATTAAAGGAGAAATCATATTGTTTAATTAATATTAGTCAATGATTAATTGGTAATTAGTTTTGTGACTAAAAGAGATTAATTAAACTTAAGGGACTGGAATTGTAATTATAAGATGATTGTAATTTGGGCCATGGATTGTCTTAAATCAAGGGGTGGACGAATTCTTATGGGAAGCCCATAAGGAAATCGTCCAAGGGCTTGATTAAAGGAGTCTATGGGTTGCTTAGGGCTTAAGCAACCAAATTAGGGTTTCCTTGTTAGATAACCCTAATAGCCTCACTATATATAGATCCCTTAAGGCTAAAAAACGTGGGGAACTTCTCTTCTAGGGTTAGAACACGTTTTGGGCAGCCTCCATCCTCTCTCCTCTTCATCCTCTTGCTTATGGTGTTTGTGAACCATTAGATGAGTGACACTTGTGACTCTAAGCCTTCCAAAGTCAATACAAGGAGATTTGGGATTGTTATTGCTACATAACAATCAAGGTAATATTATAAACCTATTCTCATGATCAATATGATTACTTGAATGATAGAATTAGGGTTTATAGTCTTGGATAACTTGCATGTACAATAGAGAAACCTAGATCCAAGCATTAGGGTTTGTATGAGCACATAGGATGTTCTTAGGACCAAAACCCATCAGTTTAATCTTCAATGCACACTATTATTGAATAGTCGGGTACATAAGATTCTTGATTACACTTGGTTCTCTCTTGTTTCTCTCCAAATCACGTTCTAAGCATATGGCAACCCCCAAAACATCCCACACTCTTTACAAGGCTCAAATGACACTATTTATACCTAGACTTAATAACCAAGCCCAAGCCTAAAAACCAAACAAAACAACATTAACCCTAACCAAAATCACATGTGATTTTGGTCCAAACAACACCAAAACATAGTGTTTTCGGTCCTAGACCGAGAACTCTAATGTCTTATGAAAAGCAAAGTATAAACCACAATTTATGACCTAACAATCTCCCATTGGTTTATATCTTTCTTTTCACTTAGAATAAACCATAGTTTAGTCCTAACAATCTCCCCCTTGGTTTATTGCTTTCTTTTATTTTCAGTCTTCCTTGATCTTTGGCTTTCAGCTCTAATCTTTGATTTCTTCACAACTTCAAGATGAACATATGAATTTTCTTCATGAATAACTTCATCTTTAGTAGTTGGACTTCCTTCTAAGAATTTAACTTTGAACGCACATTGGGTGCAGAGGCTTCTTTTAAAGATTCTTAAAAATCAGCACTTGCAGCTTTGAAACAGTTTAGAGAAAATAACATAGAGACCGATTCTTCTGGATCACTTCAACAAGTTCATAGATAGCAGCAAATTGATTGGGTAGGCTTCAATACAATCTGTCACATAACTTCAAGTACAACTTCACCTTGCTTCTGGGGTTGAAAGAATGAATGTTGGAAATAATCTTCACTTCCAGTTCCTTCGAATGAAAGTTCTTTAATGATCACTGTTGCGCCTTGAAATGCAATCATGACAAAAAAACAAGGGGGGATTGTTAGGACTAAATTATGGTTTATTTTAAGTAAAAAGAAAGTTATAAACCAAGGGAGAGATTGTTAGGTCATAAATTGTGGTTTATACTTTGCTTTTCATAAGACATTAGAGTTCTCGGTATAGGACCGAAAACACCATGTTTTGGTGTTGTTTGGACCAAAATCACATGTGATTTTGGTTAGGCTTAATGTTGTTTTGTTTGGGTTTCGGCTTGGGCTTGGTTATTAAGTCTAGGTATAAATAGTGTCATTTGAGATTTGTAAAGAGTGTGGGACGTTTTGGGGGCTGCCATATGCTTAGAACGTGATTTAGAGAGAAACAATAAAGAACCAAGTGTAGTCAAGAATCTTATGTACCCGACTATTCAATAATAGTGTGTATTGAAGATTAACCATTGTGTTCTTATTCTATATTTTGTCTTGTCAAATTCACTTCATTGAGATTTCGCACCATCAAGTGAATCCGATTGATAAATCGTAACATTTTGGGTTTTACAATTGGTATCAGAGCTTGGATCGGTATCAATCGAATTGGCTAGATATTAAGAGTTTCTTGGATTTCTTCTTAGGGTTTCTTGGTGTTTTTTAATTTATTTTTGACAAAATTTTGGCCATTGTTCTTCATATTTTTGGAGTTTTGATCGAGTTTGGCATTAAAGATATGAAAATCTCGTGTTTTTGGCAAGTTTTGGGTGTTTTTGGTTGAAATTTGCGAGATCCCGGCGATTGTCCTCGGTCCTCGGTCAAACCTTAGAAGATCTCGAAGCCAGTAGCGATTTTGGTCATCAGGTTCTCAGTTCCGAAGTCCTCGGCCTCGTTCTCGGTTCCGAAGTCCTCGGCCTCGTTGTTTTCAGTCAGTAGTTCTCGGTTTCGCTGGTTTTTTGGTCTACTGTTCTCGGTGTGAGACTTCTTGGTCAGAATTAGAAGCTTTGCGATTTCGGTCTACTGTTCTCGGTGCGAGCCTTCTCGGTTTGGTTGAGAGTCCTCACAATTTCGGTCCAAAACTTTAATTTTTCGGCCCTAAAGTCACGTTTTTGGTCCAAAACCCTCGTTTTCGGTCTAGAAAATTTTGTTTTCGGTCAAGGTTATCTTTTTGGACAAAAAGTTTGACTTTCATCTTTGAGTTTCAAGTTTGACTTTTGAATTTCAAATCTGACTTTTGACTTTCAAGTTTTCATGATTGACTTTCACATTTGACTTTCAAATTTGACTTTCGAGGTTTCAAGTCAAAGGGCATTTTTTTCTTGGTTTCACAATCACTTATATTTTTGGTAAGTTATTCTTTTTGGTGAATAATGAGTTCTTCAATCACCAAAGTAAGTGAAAACTCATGCTCTCAGTCTTGTGAAGCTAAAACTAAACATTATCGTGATCAACATATGTTATTAATTAGGGAAATTGAGGACCTTAAATATGAACGATATACTATCAGAAAGGACCAAAAACCATTGAAAGAAAAATCAGAGGCTAAAACTAAGGACTTTAGAAAACCTCAAGAAAAATACAGCATAAAATGTGAACATTATTATTATGCTAAAGAAAAGATTGTCAGTCTAACTGCCAAGCTTGACACGTTGAAAAATAAGTTTCAAAATGTAGATTTTAATTTTAAAAAATTTGATGTGTCAAGTAAGAAAGTTGAGTCCATGATAGAAAACTAATTAAAATTTAAAGATAATCAGAATAAGGGTCTATGGTATCACAGTGTTCCACCTCCCTTCAATATAACTATACCCCGCCCCTTGAAACCAATAAAATAGAGACACCTGCACAATATGGCCAACCCCGGTCACAAATTCAGTTTAGACTAAACAATCTGGCCCAACTAGAAATGTTGAGGTGAACAATTCTGATACTTCTACCTCAAGTGCAAAGCAGGTCACAGTGCATGATGGGCATGAGCAGAACACAAATAATTCTTGTTATGATGATAATGATTCAACTTGGTTAAGACTGAACACACTGGCCCAACTAGAAGTGAGGTGAACGATTTTGATACTTCTACTTCAGCACTTCACAATGCATGATGGGCATGAACGAGAATTATTTGTGTTCTACTCATGCCCATTATGCACTAATAATAACTAATAAATTATTTTAAATAAATTATTAATTAAGATATATATATATATATATATATATATATATATAAGTTATGTAAATTATAATCGTTGATTCAAATGAATATGTGAAATTTATTTTTAAGATAAAGGTGTAGGAATTTTTTTTTTATGTAATCGGATATAATTACAAAAAAGAAACGAAATCCATGATTTTAGTATCCATAAATTTAGTGGTCATGTATGTATTAGTGGTTATATATTTAAATTGGAGAATGAGTATAATGACACTTGTTAAAATATTAATTAGAAGAAACAAAAGATTGACAAGAGGCATATTATCAGTTAGTGGGTTTAAATAAGTGACACATGACAAAAAAAAAACTATTCTTTTATTAGAACTAGTTGTGAGACCCATGTATTACATGAATTAATTTAAAAATAAAAGTTATATATAAAGATGAAAATATTTAAGAACTTTTAATTTATAAGAAAATAAAAAATAATGAATTATTATAACTGAAATGTTTTTTATCTTTTAAATTTAAACAAATAATTTAAATAAATAAACAAAAGAAACTAATAAGTTTTAATTTGGAAATTTTGAAATTAAAAGGTAAGTAAGTTTGTTAATGAAATTGATATCTATTTATTACTAAATTTATTGCAATTATTATATTAAAAATATTATATTGAATTTAATAAAATAGGAAAACTTATAAAATGATATATGAAAAAAAATTCAAAATAACTACAAAATAATATTTGACACAAGGTTGCCAAAATTGGGATCCTACGTAGGATCGTTTTTGGGTTTGCAAGATCGAGATCAGGATCCTAAGATTCCACAAAATAAAACATAATTTAATTTATAATTTTTAAACATGAAAAATATTTCATACATTTAATTTTTTATTCAAAAGTTATAAAAACTTCAAAATATTAATCATAAGTTACAACACAAAATTATAAATGATAAATTAGTAAAGAGTAAAAGACATAAAGTTATAAAAATAAGACAAAACTGCAAAAATGGTCCCTGTGGTTTGCATTTTTTCAGGAAACAAGTCCAAACAGTGACTTTTTTTGATTCGTGGTCCTTTTGGAGTGGTTTGTATGTGAAAATGGTCCCTCCGAAAATTAAAATGACTATAATACCCTTGGGGTATTTATTTTTCATTTTTCTTTCATTATTCTTAAAATTTAATATTTATTTATTTATTTTAACAATTAAAAAAATAAAAAAGGTCCCACCTCTCTCTCTCTCTCTCTCTCTCTCTCTCGTCAGTAAACCCACCCACCCACCTTTGTCTTTCTCCCTCACCTCCAAAAACATTGAAACTCCATTACCACCGTAGAGCACGACCACCAAAGCAACTCTGACATGGAACTACACAGTTAGCTACCCCCCTGAAATAAAAACCCACCAGTGAATCTCGTCGGAACTACACACTTTAGCCATAACCTCCACTGACCATCGTCATCCACCACTGCATCACATCTACTCTGCCTCACATCCCCAAATATGTATATCGATTTATCTTTGTGTCTACAACCCTAAGCCCCAAACTTCGCCATATTAATGTAGGTTTGACTTCACTACTTCAACACGATGGACTGAAAGGAAAAAGGAACGAATGAAGGGGAAATAAAGAAGGAGACATTGAGGTGGGCAACAAGAACCTTAGTTGTCGATTGATGTTACAAGCATGTCAGCTTAATCTGTGTTTGATAAATCTCCACCCCTGCATCGCTAAACACTTCTACACCACATCACTGTCTCCATCATCTGCAACCCAAATTGAAACAGAGAAACCATGGGTTTGTGTTGTGAAATCATCTGAATCCGTTGTAATCGTTGTTGTAGAAGACGATGAATAGTACTCGATTTTGATTTATAGATTTTTGGATTTGGAGGGTAAAAAGAAGTGACAACACCACCGAAGCAAGGAAAGAATGAGTGAGACCACAAATTCACGCAAGGATTTAGATACATTGGAGCATTACCACAAAAAATTGGAAGAAATTAGACCTATTTGGGGCTGCAACCAAGGGATTTGGTTGGAGAAGATTAATTGGGGAGGGGGGGTTGCTTCACCGTCTCTAGAAAGTTGCATCTAGATCTAAAGCCGCTACCAGATTTTTGCAGTCACTTCCTTTTCCTTTACCCGTGATTTCTTTCCCTCTGTATCGATCGATCAATTTATCACTCGGTCTCATTTTCTTCTGCCACCAAATCTTCAGTCAACACCGGATGAAGATGATTTTGAATTTTACTTTCTTTGACGTGTGTATGAGAGATAAGAGAGAGAGTGTGGGAGAGTGATAGTGAGAGTGAGAGAGATAGAGATAGAATAATTGATGGTGGTGGTGGCGGATAGTGGTGGCTAACGGTGGTTGGTGGGTATGTGTTTGTGTGGTGGGTACGAGATTGTTGGCAACAAGATATCTTCAGTGGCTGAGAGAGAGAGAGAGAGAGAGAGAGAGAGAGAGAGAGAGAGAGAGGTGGGACCTTTTTTATTTTTTTAATTGTTAAAATAAATAAATAAATATTAAATTTTAAGAATAATGAAAGAAAAATGAAAAATAAATACCCCAAGGGTATTATAGTCATTTTAATTTTCGGAGGGACCATTTTCACATACAAACCACTCCAAAAGGACCACGAATCAAAAAAAGTCACTGTTTGGACTTGTTTCCTGAAAAAATGCAAACCACAGGGACCATTTTTGCAGTTTTGTCTAAAAATAATTTTCATTTGCAAAACAAAAGATTAAAAAGAAAATAAAAAATTAGAGGAAGGTAAGATAGGGTCGGATCTCCTACCCAAAATCCAATCATTTTTACGATCCAAATTGATTTTCATATTTAGAATCTTAGTTAAGAATGACAAATTAAATGAGGGTTTGAGATAAGATTTTACAATTACGAGACATCTTTTAATACGGCCCAACCGTTTCAGATATGGACTGGTTTCCACGAACGAAGAAGCTAAAAAGCCCATGACTATTCGGTTCATAACTTCATATACTCATGGTCTGCGTGTAAGTTACAATTCCGAGAGAAGAAAGGGGGGAAACAATGGAAGTGAGCTTGGAGGGTTCGAAAGCGATACTGGTAGCGTACATGAAGCAACACGTCCTCAAGTACCATCAATGGATGCAAGATCCTGCTCTACTCCAAGCCACCGGGTCGGAGCCCTTGACTCTCGAAGAAGAGTACGAGATGCAGCTTACATGGACTCGAGACCCCCTCAGTACTTCTGCTTTCCCCATTCTATTTTTCTATTTCGATTCTATCGTCATAACTGTAACCCTACTCTTTCTGTAGAACGAACTTTTATCATCTTGGATAAAGATTTGGTTTCTGGAGAATTCGTTCATGGCGATCCTCATGTCGAAGGTCAATTTTACCCTTTACCCTCTTAATTTTTATTTCAAACATTTGTTTATAATCGTTTGAATTCGCTTCCTCATATCAAAATTTTTGATAAAGGGTAAGATTTGTGTATTGCTTGCCGTTGATAATCACTGATCCCTTCAACATTGACTCCGAGTTTTGGAGAAAAAGATCGATAGTTTTGAGTTTCATTAATCAATCGACTTGAGTCTATACTTTGGGGATTGACAATTCTTCTGTTTTGCAGCTATGGTTGGTGATGTGAATATATACATGAATGATTTGGAAGATTCCAATCTGGCTGAGATTGAAATAATGATAGCTGAACCTAAAAGGTATAGGCTCTGTTTTCTTAATCCCATTTAAGCTTGTTGTCTGAATAATTGTTTTGATTTTCTTCCATGTCAATTGTTGCTAGAGAAGCCGTGGCAAAGGACTTGGGATGGAATCCGTTCTGATGATGACAGTTTTTGCCATTGAAAATCATAAAATTAACACCTTTCGTGCCAAAATCGGGGATTCAAATGAAGCTTCTTTGAATATGTTCCGAAAACTGGTTCTTGTCTCCCTTTTGACTAAATACTTATTCTTCCTAATCTTTTCCCTATTCTGAATAAATAAATAAATGCTTCTTTGTTGATTTTGTAGGGCTTCAAGGAAGTCTCTCATAGTTTAATCTTTAAAGAGGTGAGCTTATATTTTCAATGGGAATTATCCAAAGAAACAAGAAAACAAAATTTAAAGAATGGGAAATTAATGTAAATGGAAGATGTTACTTGTGGAAATGATTGTGTGGTGAGTTCTCATCTATCTTTTCTTGATTTTGTGAGTGCAGGTGACTCTAGAGCTACCCATAACTCCAGAAAAGAGTAAGGAACTGATTCAATTAGTTGGGAATATGATTACACATTCATAGGTCTAAATTCACTCTGCTTTTAAGTTTTATGTATTAATTCTTCCTTAAATAGATCACAACTTTAATATCTTTAACTATGAGCAGAAGCTACAGAATGATTAATGCCTTCATTGATAGTTTGGAATAAACACTCCATTTTACTAAAAAAACACCCCAAGTCAAAAGAAACTATTTTTACTTTTATAATTGGGGGAAATGACATAAAAACCCTAACATTTACATATGTTTAATGGTTTTACATCCATGTTGGCTGTGTTGTGCTGACTGGACCTCTTGGCTGATGTGGCATCCTCTCACCCCACCCCTAAGATGTGGTTGCCACATGGCATGGTAACCAACTAAGTGAGCGGTAAGATGATAGATGTTATAAAAAAAAGTTTAACAAATTTTGAGCTTTAATGGTAAAACTATTTTAAATTAGTTTATATATATATATATATATATATATATATATATATATATATATATATATATATATATATATATATATATATATATATATATATATATATATATATATATATATATAACAAATTTTTTTGTCGACTGCTCATTGAAGTGTTCTTTAAACATTTCTTATTCACCTTCACAACAAATGTCCTTATTTTCCACAGAAGAAATTGACGGTGCTAAATCAAGGTTTCTCTATGATATATCTATCGAGTCCAATGGAATACATATACCTGCATTGAAATATAATTAATTTATGAATGTTCAACGTATAAGTTAAATTTTAAAAATAAGTAGTTAATATACCCACGTGTGTTCAAATAGACTAAGTAAGAGTGATAACATGTAAGCACATCGTAAGCCACAATCAAGTTGATGCCGACTCAACCATTGAAGTTCTCCTACTAGTATATTTAGAGCTTCAAAGTACCACAAAACCTAGCAATAATATGACACATGATGTGTCATGTTCGTGTTTGAGGACAAATCGACTCTTTTCAAAATTTTCATATATCTTTGTAAGTTGATACCTCACAAATTGATCAATAAAACACACAAATCTATATACTAACATATTTATATAAACATTTTTTTTTACATATTAAAATTTTCTCTATCCGTTACTATAACACGGGAGTGCATGCAGTTGGTTACTTTTCAGATGATATATTACTACATTTTTCAGATGACACATTACTACGTTACTGAAAATATTAAGAACCATTGTATGACATCTATTAAGTCACAATTTGAGTTTCTCAATGATCAGTTGGCAATCGGTGATACACATAAATTTAATGGCAATTATTCATATCCTTGGTGAGTGACTATGGTAATCTCAATCTCAATGTCGCATACTCATTCATATTAAAGAATCACAATTGCAGTCCAAAATTCATAATCGCAATCCAAAATTTAGAAACCTTTCCTCGATTTATGTCTATTCTTCGGTCTTCAAAAATCACAATCATTGGGTCTTATCTTATCTTCGACTCTTCTAATTTGCGTGAATCTTGATTAAAATTCAACCTGATAGTTTTTTAAAATTACTAGTATGTTTTTAGTCTAACATTCTATCTTTTTTATTTTTGATTTTATGACTCTAAAAGTAAATTCTAATCGACTAATTTCTAAAGTATTTGTCTCTAATTAAGATATTTACATTTTGGGTCTCGCTTGGTCTTGAGAGGGATGTTCATTTTATATTCAAAATTTAACAATTAGTATGCCTCCAGAAATCAAAAAACGAAAATATATTACAAGATGAAATGAGAAACTACTTTGTTTTAGGGTCTGTTTTTACTAAATTGCATATGGCCTCTGAAATCTCGGGTTCGACCGTTTAGAAGATTTTTATACATAAATAACATTTATATGAATCCAGATGTGTTTTAAATTATCTTAATCAAGTTTGGTTAAACAAATATAACGATATGTTTGTCTTGTTTGAATTGATCGCACCATCTCAACTTTGGAAAGCGAACTAAGAACATAATTGATAGTCGACAAGCAAAGTTAAATAAGTACCTATATTCAAAAACTGTTCCCTGGACAAATTTTTTGATTCTATATTGAGGTCTCAACTTACAACGATATATGAAAGTTTTGAAAAGAAATAATTGTACTTAAAACATGAACACATGTTGTGTTTCATTTTATTGCAGGGTTTTGTGGCACTTGAAGCCTTAGATATGATATAGTAGTAGGGAACTTCAATGGTTGAGTCCACATCAACTTGATTATTCAAACTGTGGCGGTAAACTATGCCATAGTTTGTGGCTTAGAATTTGCTTTGCATGCTTTCAAGTCTCTTTAGTCTACTTGAACACTTACATGGGTATATTCAACAACTATTTTTAAAAACTAATTTATAAATTAACTGTAATTTAATATAGGTGAGTGATAAATGTACTATCGAGGAAGTTTGATTTAGCATGATCATTTTATGTGGAAAATGAGGATATTTATTATGAGTGTGGAGTAGTAGTGTTTAAAGAGCACTTTACTTAGTAGTTAGGAAAAAAAGTATCTTAAGAAAGCTAAGAGATATATTTCAAGCAAGTAAAACACTCTATAAAGAAACTATAATTCCAAAAAATACATGTAGACGACCAACCAACATAAAAAAAAAAAAAAAAACAAGTCTATTTTATGAATCAAGCTCCTAAAAGTTGTAGATATTCAACCACATCAAAATATGTTGGGATTGATCTAATATAATTAAACAAGGAACCAAAAAGACAGCTTATACGTAACCGCAATTGTAGACTTTGAATGAAATTTCGGACTTGAATTAAGAGCCTTACACTCATGCATTATGAAATGAAATTCCAATAATGTTTTTCCTTACATCACACATGCAAGATGTCAAATTGCAGATTTTAAGCAATATATGTTTGTCTTGGGTACGGTAAAGATGAGTGGCTCAAATTGTTATACTAGTTATAGAGTGCATATGATGTCTGTTTTAGAGTGCATATGATGTCTGTTCTAGAGTTTTCATTGATGGAATTGATGAAGTACATAGCCTTTATTACATGGGATAATGACTTGAGAGGGTAACATACTTTTGATTTTGATCAAATTTGGTCACTGAACTTTTTTTCGTGCTCTATTAACCCTTTAACTTGTTGATTTGTGCAAATTTTCCCCTTCCGACCGGGTTTAGCCGGTTTCAATGAATTTATTGATCCTACGTGTCAGTTTTGATCCTACGTGGCATCTAGGGTTCTTGTTATTAAAGGAGGGGTGTTTGTTGTTCATTTATTGTGCTCTAATACCCCGTTGCCCTAATACCCGATGGCTTCCTCCTACAGCATCTCATCCTCCCTCAATCGATCAAGCAAGAAATCCACAGTGAATGATCCAAAAACTTGTGATTGTGGGTTCCCTGCACGTATTCTAACATCAACAACACCAAAGAATCCAGGGAGGCATTTCATGGTGTGCAATGAGGTAAGCAATTTCACTTAAATTTTCCCTCTTTTCTGATTCATTTATTCCAGATTTGAAATCTCACTTTGAAATTTTATTGTGGAAGGGTAAATGCAAATATTGGAAATGGTTGGATGTAGAACTTGTACAGATGCCTCTGATGGAAGTGGTGGAGGGAATGAAAGCTGAATTAGTAGCATTGAAGACCGAAGTAGAGAAGGTGAAGGAAGACATGGAACAGATGAAGAAGGAAAAGTACTCTGATGCCATTGCAATGAAGGAGAAACTATATAAGTTTACCATTGGATTTCTTTTTCTGATCATCGTGTATATGATGAAATGAAGTCACATGATGTATTGAAAGATGTTGTTTGAATAGAATAGAGTTGTTATCTTAACTTCTTGTTGGAATGGAATGAAGTAACATTGATTGTAATGGAAAATTTAATTATAAAGAAGCATACATATTAACTGCATACATATTAACTTTGATTGGAATGGAATCACAAAGAATGGAATGAAGTAACTTTGACTGGAATGGAATCACCAAGAAATATTTTTGACTGGAATGGAATCATAAGGATAAAGAAGCATACATATTAACTGCATACATATTAACTTTGATTGGAATGGAATCACAATGAATACATATTTGATTTTGACTGAAATAGAATCACAAAGTAGCATGCATATAAAGAATTAGTTTTGACTGGAATGGAATCACAAACTAGCATACATATAACAAATACATATAATAAAAAAAAGTAAGTGAATGTGGTGGTTGGATTCATTGTAATACGCCATTAATATTCTACAGTTATATAAGTTTTTGTCTGCATACACAAAAGTAGTTTCTAGGTAACACAAAAGATTCCTGCATAGACAAAAGAAGGGCCACCATGTGCCCATACACCTACTTGATAGTACCATAGAAAAGCATAATAAAAAGACTACTACTTTGTCTTTACATCACAACTGCCTTACACCCACTACACACCCACTAAATTAATCAATAACTGAAGGGTTATCTGCATTACTCCCAACCCCAGGTATCTGCCTCCTTAATGCTTGTTTGATAATCCGTTCAGAATATTTCCTCCTTCCACTTCTACTAACTGGGACCCTTCTTCTTGGCATGGGGGCTGCAGGTGGTGGTGGAGGAGGTTGTTGGGCTGCAGGTGGTGGTGGAGGAGGTTGTTGGGCTGCAGGTGGTGGTGGAGGAGGTTGTTGGGCTGCAGGTGGTGGTGGTCCTTCATTGCCCCTGGATAAACTTGGGTCTGCTCCACTGCCCCTAGATGAACTTGGTACTGCAAACAAAAATTAAAATGTCAATTCTTTGTTCAAATGATGTAATGTTTTTAAAAATATTCACCTGATGTATTGCTTTGTTGGTTAGATGGACACTTTTTCTTGTTGTGACCTGGTTCCTTACAAATACCACACTTTATTATGCTACCCCTTCTTGAGACAGTTTGTCTACTTGATCCACTCAACTCTCGTTCAATTGCATCCCTCTTCCTTTTCACAGATGGCCTACCAGGTAATCTTCTTCTTTTGGGAGGCAAAGGCTTATGGTATGGAACATCTGGCCACATTTCACTACTATTGAGAGGATTAATGCTATATTTGTAGCATTTTAGGTAAGCCTCAGTAGTATATGATTGGGACACATATGCCTCAGCATCATGATTCAAGTAAGATATTGCTGCCACTCCATGTAAGCATGGTATCCCTGTAAGTTGCCATATTCTACAGGCACACTTCTTTGCAATTAGATCCACTCCATATGCAACATCAGTGAATCTAACCTCATACTTTTGATAACCACAAGGAGTAACTCCCCACAATCTGTTTAAGCATATTAACATCAGTGAATCAATAACACATCCTCATAATTAACATAAGCATATTAAAGTAAAATAATTACCTCTGTTTAACCTTCAGCTCTTCTATACGCTTCCTAATAGCTGGACATATAAGCAAATCCCATTCCATTCCTTCAACTCTTTGAGTGTATATCCTTTCCATCACAAATAACCTAATCTCCTCCAGCATAGTGATTATAGGTCTCCTTCTAGCATGCCTAATAGCAGAATTGAAACTCTCACTGACCCCATTCTCCACTGCATCACAGTCTCTTCCTTCTTGAAAGAATGCCTTAGACCAGGTAGTAGGATCTCTGTCTATAAGGTAATCATAAGCATGAGTATCAATAGATTTGATCTTCTCCATTATACCTCTGAACTTCTCCACAGTACTAGCCCTTACAGCCCTCCAAAATAACTTTATGTATTGTTGACCAGTAAACCTTTTATTAAAATTGGCCAGAATGTGTCTAGCACATTGTCTATGTTCAGCTTCTGGACATCTTTCCTAAACTGCTTGTAATAACCCCTACAAATCACAACATCATTATGAGTGAAAAAGCATAAAAATGAAGCATAAAAATGACCTAGTACTAACCTTGTGTCCATCAGAAAGAAGGGTAATGCCTGCACCAAGACCACCATTAATGTCTTCCATAAGCAAATCTATGAACCACTTCCATGTTTCTTTATTCTCAACACATACCACAGCCCATGCTAAAGGGTAGATGTGGTTGTTTGCATCTCTCCCAACAGCTGAAATAACTTCTCCTCTAACTATACCCTTTAAAAAGCAACCATCAAGCCCAATTACAGGCCTGCACCCTTCTAACCAACCATCCCTTACAGCTTTGAAACACACATAAAACTTAGAAAACAAAGTTGTGGAATCTGGCATGATGTCTACATCCAATCTCACAGTAGACCCAGGATTTGACCTGATAATTTCCTCACCATATGACCACAATCTCCCATAATGTTCAATTAAACTTCCTTCAATCTCTTGTAATGCAAATTTCTTTGCATTTCTGCATTGCCCCACACTCACATTTATGTTGAATGTTGTTGACACTTTAGCTTTCATCTTCCTTGCACTCATTTTTGGGTTCTCTATAATTTGACTCATAAAATGTTTCCCTATCCATCTATAAGTTACAATTGACCCAAACTTAAACACCCTACAACAATTATGTTCATTCACTAGAGATTTGATCTGAAAAGTCTTTTCTTTACCCATCCAGGAGGCCCATAGTCTGAAAGGGCAAGATGGTGACTTATTCTTTTTGCAACATTTCACTAACAATCTATCAGAGTCATTTTTTTCAAACCATAGATCATACCCATTAGCAACTGCATAATTGCTTAACATATGTTTAAGCTCAGTAGGGTTACAAAATCGCATACCTATCATTGGTTTCATCTGATCCCATGGCTGTCTCTCATCATACACAGGGTACTGGGGTGGCACGTATTCATCATCTTGATCTTCACTCTCTATAGGTTCACAAAGGATGTTTAAAAATCTATCACGTGCAGTTTTGTTTGCTGGAAATGGATAAGTAGCATCATCTTCTTCATGATCAACAAAATATGAATCTTGAATAACTGAATCCTCATCTTCATCTAAGTCTTCGTTTTCACTTTCACTTTCCTCAGCCTCAATCCAGTCGAAGATAGGTTCATTATGGTGATCCACATATACATTCATTCTCTTGTCATTAGCATACGCCAAATCCAAAAATTCCTTGTAATCACCGTCGTTCACCAATGTATGAATTCCAAGACCTAAAGACTCTTGTGGAAGGCAGAAATAGATGTCTTTGCTTCTCGATTTGGTGAGCTTGTGAAGGAATTCCATGAATTGCTCATACCCAAACCCACTGAAGTCAACATCTCGCACTGATGCTCTGTCGGGATCAAAGTAAACTAAGGGATTGGGTGCAAACTGACCATTGTAGTGGAAATTCACTACAATGAAGTTCTGATCAGTAGGATTTGGAGATGATGCCATAGAACGGTTGAAGGAGATGAATGATCGATGGAGAATTTGGTGACCTAGTCGAGTTTAAGGACCAAATGAGACTTCGGAGTGTGGTTTAACGAGGGGTGTGGTTTAATGAGATGGAGACGAAAAATCGGGGCCTACATGCCACCTCTTTCGCCACGTAAGATAAAAAATACACGTAGGATCAGTAAATTCATTGAAACCGGCTAAACCCGGTCGGAAGGGGAAAATTTGCACAAATCAACAAGTTAAAGGGTTAATAGAGCACGAAAAAAAGTTCAGTGACCAAATGTGATCAAAATCAAAAGTATGTTACCCTCTCAAGTCATTATCCCTTATTACATTTGTCTGCACGAGAGTGGAACACTTGATGGTTATGCCTTAACATGTATCCTGATTGCCAACGTGATTCGTGTAATCCTTACTTATTTAATCAAGCGAGAATCCATAGTTTCCTTTCCCCTCTATAAAGGTCTTGAAACATTTATGTACCATCGGACTATTATAGTTTCACATGTATATGATAATCATTATGTGATAGTAAAGTTAGAAGAAGGTTGTCCATTGCCTACCAATTCCATTTATTGGATACACCACAAAGCCTCATGTGCAGCCGGTTGAAAAACCATATATATCTCATGTTTGAAATTTTATAGACACTTGAAACTTTGTAATCATTAAATATGTTTATAACTATAGAAGATTATTAATGGATATTATTTTTTGCCACTAGTTTTTGTGTTTATGTTGTCATTTTTGTTTAATAATAAAAAGGTAAGTGTTAATTAAAAATAGACAAAATTACAAAAATGGTCCCTGTGGTTTGCAAAAAGTCACAGTCAGTCCCTGCTAATTTTTTTGATGTAAATGATCCTTGTGGTTTGTAAAACTTGTAAAGATGGCCCTTTTTACTAACATCGTTAGTGTTCAGCTGTTAGGGACTGAATCTGAAAGGGCATTTTCTTCTTTTCAAGTATAAAGGGGCTGAATTCGTGACATTTAGAAAACCACAGGGACCATTTTTGAAGTTTGTTTGGAAAAATAAATTAATTGGCTAAAAGTTCAGCCGTTAGGGACTGAATCTGAAATGGCATTTTCGTCTTTTCAAGTATAAAAGGATTGAATTCGTGACATTTAGAAAATCACAGGGACCATTTTTGAAGTTTGTTTGGAAAAATAAATTAATTGGCTAAAAGAAATTAGGAAGAATCGAACTCTCAACCTCCCCTTTGCATTCCAAAGCATTAGCCACTAGAGCTAAATGCTCACATGGTTACGTACTCCTAAAACCGGTATATATTATAACAAAAACGTTAATACATAAATAAAAAATAAATAAAAAAACATTTTTTTTACATAATTTTTTTCAAATAAAATAAAATTGTATTTTAGGCGTATTATAAAAAAATAGTTTCTTACAAACAATTTGTATGTATTTTTATGTATTTATTTTACGTAAAAAATATTTTTTTTATGTATTTAAAAAATACGTTTTCGTATAAAACATATGTTTTCATACACAATTCTTTTTTTTTTTATGTCAAGAGTAGTATTGATTATCGTTATTTCATAAAGATATGTAACTATTTCTTTTCATCTTCATTTTAACCATATGATTTAGAACTTGCGATTAAGATGAAATGCGTATTTTAAATAAGATATATAACCAAATAGTTTTTTTTTATATTTTTTTTAAATACATATAACCCAAAAACGGTTTTCAGAAAACCAATTTTCGATTATATGTATTTAAAAAAGATGAAATACGTATTTTAAATAAGATATATAACCGAATTGGTCCAATCGTTTTTCTAAAAACCGTTCTTCGGTTATATTTATTTAAAAAAACATAAAAAACTTATTCGATTATATATCTTATTTAAAATACGTATTTCATCTTAATCGCAAGTTCTAAATCGTATGGTTAAAATGAAGATGAAAAGAAATAGTGACATATCTTTATGAAATAACGACAATCAATACTACTCTTGACATAAAAAAAAAAAAAAAAAAAAAAAAAAAAAAAAAAAAAAAAACGTGTACGAAAACATATGTTTTATACGAAAACGTATTTTTTAAATACATAAAAAAAAAATTTTTACGTAAAATAAATACATAAAATACATACAAATTGTTTGTAAGAAACTATTTTTTTTATAATACGCCTAAAATACAATTTTATTTTATTTGAAAAAAATTATGTAAAAAAAATGTTTTTTTATTTATGTATTAACGTTTTCGTTATAATATATATCGGTTTTAGGAGTATATAACAATGTGAGCATTTAGCTCTAGTGGTTAATGCTTTGGAATGCAAAGGGGAGGTTAAGAGTTTGATTCTTCCCGACTTCAGACTTCTTTTAGCCAATTAATTTATTTTTCCAAACAAACTTCAAAAATGGTCCCTGTGGTTTTCTAAATGTCACGAATTCAGCCTCTTTATACTTGAAAAGACGAAAATGCCCTTTTAAATTCAGTCCCTAACGGTTGAACACTAACGGTGTTAGTAAAAAGGGTCATCTTTGCAAGATTTACAAACCACAAGGATCATTTACATCAAAAAAAATTAGCAGGGACTGACTTTGTGACTTTTGGCAAACCACAGGGACCATTTTTGTAATTTTGTCTTAAAAATAATAATTACTTAACTATTAAGGGTATTTTAGTCTTTATTTAAGTAGTAGGAGGTGTTTTTTTATTTTATTAAATGGGTTGTTTTTTAGTAATAATAAAATTAAAACTAGTTTTATTAATATTTTTTACTAATACTGTTTTTTTTTAAATAAAAGTAGGTGTTTATTAGCCATTCTTGTGATTGAATATTATGTTTGTCATATGTTACTACTTGCTATTCAAAGGACAAGATACTAATAAACATACAAATAAAAACTGTGCAATCTCCTATGATGTATGTTGGTATATGACATTAGGGTGGTGAAAAAAAACCTCATTTGGGGGTTTGAATTTTCATGTTTTCGGTAGAAAATTAAACATAGCTAAACAGTCTATCAATTAAGGTTATCAATCAAAATTAATTAAATTTTATGACTAATATAACATAAAATTTCCTATTTCATTTTATTTTATCATAGATTTTAATTTATTTAAAATATAACAGCTCTTTTATATTTTTTACATTTTCAAAAGACGTTAGCTAAAATATAGATCTTTAAAATTAAGTAGCGGTTTATATTTTACCCCACTCTCACGTCTCACCCGATGAGCCTTGGGATGGGTTTGATGTGGTCCTTAATCCGGTTTCCCGGTTTATATTAACACTTGTGGATGTAAATGCACGAGATTGATCCCAAATGTAACTCTCCACAAATCAAGTTGGTAACATTGTTGATATGATGGTTGCTAGTGTATTGATTAAATGGTCTTTAGCTCAATGGTTACCATAATTTCTCCATGTATATTAAATGACTTCATATTTATTTTAGTAAAATCATATATAAAAGGAGTAAACCAAATGTTCGAATTTGAAGCTGCCATTGGGAAAGTGTGATATCACAAACTAAAAACTGCAAAATGTTCTACTCACATGCTAAAAAATACTTTGGCTGCTCCGTATGTTTATTTAATACAATTTCTTGTAGAAAGTTAATGTTTAGTAGAATCTTTTTTATTTTTCTTTTGCAAGAATTGACTCGGTGTTGTATCATGTATGTAAAGGTTTTAGCCATCGAAGGAGTACAAGTTGTTGGTCGTTATGAATTGGAACATTCCTATTCCTAACGAGTAAGGAGTGCTTGCTTGGTCTATGTGACTCGATTTTTCTAAAAGGCCTTGATTTGTTAACTTGGTCTTCTTTTAAATACGACACCCATATTATTATATCTCTAATTGACACTTTGATCTATTTGACCCACTTTTAATTATGTTTTTTTTTTCCTTTTAATTTATCATTTAAATCCACTAGTTTTTTTTATTGGACTGCATTTCCAATCCAATAATTGACGTTATATATGTTTTTTTCCCACGTTATTTTTTATTAATTTTATTAAAGAAAACAAATATATTAATTTAAATAATATACCATCATTTTTATGAAATATTTATGAAGCTCGTTTATCTAATTCTTTTTTAAGCACATATAACATTTAAAAAATACAAAAATACTTATCAATAGCATCAAATAAAATCAATATAATATAATACACAAAATTAAAGTAAATACTACTAAATGTAGAATAAAAAATACTAAAATTTTAAAGGTTAAATATGTTTAGGAAAACGAAATGGGACATTATTGAATAAAATGAGTTGATTGTATAAAATGTAAAACTAAAAAATACACGCACATATAATAGAACAAAAGTTAATATTATTGACAAAAAATAATCACTCCAATGGTAAAAAACATTTAAGGTGTTGTTTGTTTTTTCGAAAAAAAACTTTATAAAGTTTGCAGATCATCTCTGCAATCCTCTGTAGCAGAAAAGATAGAACAAACGGCTGCAGCCTATAATAAGAAGCATGTTTGTTTTTTAACATCTGTAGAATGCTGCAGTAAACTGAAATTTAAATAAACTAATTTTATAACTGAAAATATAGAAGAAACTAACAGTTTTATTTTAGAAAAAAACTAATTTTAAAAAACATAAAAAAAGAAAATAATAATAAATAAATAAAAAAAGAAGTATTGCAAACGATGTTTACAAAATTCGTAAAAAATTACACATGTTAAAAAAAAATGCAACTGAAACTGGAAATATCATTAACAGAAAAGGTAAAAAAAATTAAAAAAATCAAAGTTTTTTTTTTTTTTAATTTTAAAATCAAGTTCAAAAAATTTGTGGAAACTATAAAAGGAAATTATATCAAATCCATAAATAAAAGTTTAAAAAAATAAAAGTTAAAAAAAAAATAATAAGTTATACCAAAATTCTAAAAAAACACTTGGAAAAATGAAAACTGAAGAGGTTTGAAGAGACAAGTCAAGCGTTGTGTCACACAGCACACGTGCAGAGGTTTTGTAGTCTGAAGTCTTCCAAAAAATAAAGACAAAACTGCACAAATGGTCCCTATGGTTTGCTCAAAATTGCCACTTTGGTCCAAAAAAGTTTTCACTAGCACCACAGGTCCAAAGTTTTCATTTCGTTGCAAGTTTGGTCCAATTTGATTTTAAAATATTTAAAATGACGGATTTACCCTTGTTATTTTCTTTTTCTATTTTTTTATTTATTTAAATATTTTTTCTGATTAAAAGAAAAATAAAAAAGAGTCTCTCTCTATATTTCTCTCTCTCTCTCTCTCTCTCTCTCTCTCTCTCTCTCTCTCTCGTCGAAAAACCCAAAACACAAATCAGAGGTTGCTACCTCCGATCAAGGTATCCAGCCTCTCCCCTCGTATGTCGACTAGCGAACCCAAACACCCTCTGATCAGGGTCGATCTCCACTAAAACAATCTCGATCACAAGCACCTATGTTTATTTATTCACCGGAAAAGAAAGGTAGTCGAGCATCTTCCGCTTTGCCTCATGTTTCGATTCCCAAACAGCTCCCTCGTCATTTCCTGCTTCATCCATCTAGGGTTCGAATTACCCTCTCTTTGCGGTTTGATTTTACCAGACATTGAAGCTTGCCCCCGACAATTTTGATTTAGGTGTGATTAGGGCTCGAAAACCCTCAATTGGAGCAACAATGATAGCATACCTGCAACTCGAAATTCAGATGACATGAATAGCGTACCTCTCCTCCTAAAACTAATATTGTCGGCGACTTCAACCTCTCATTGTCATTCTTACGTAGTAGCAGCAGCAGGATAACAGAGGTGGTCGATGATGGAGACCAAGAGCAGATCTATGGTGGTAGGAGGTTGCCCGACAGCCTCTCCGCTGCTTCCTTTTTGCTTATGTCGGCAGTGATCGTCGGAGGGGAAGAGGGAAGAGGTAAGGCAGCAGGTTGGAGGGTTGCTTGGGGGTTGTTGTGTCACCGGAAGAAGTAGCGATAATGGGTTGTGAAATGGTGGTACACGGTGGTAGAAGGTGGCAGTGGGGTGACGATTGGTGGCTGCCACGTTTTCCTTTGTGTTTCTTGGAAGAAAATGGACGAGAAAAAGGATGGAAAGGAGTGAAGAATGTTTGAGGTATGTTGGTGGAGTGGGTTTTGATCCAGCGAGGGAGAGAGAGAAAGAGAGAGAGAGAGAGAGAGAGAGAGATATTTCATTTTTATTTTTTTATTTGGTTGTAAAAAATTATAAAAATAAAATAGAAAATGAAAAGTTTCTTTTTTATTTTTTCTTTTAATCAAAATATATATTTAAATAATAAAAAAACTGAAAAAGAAAAATATAAGGGCAAAATAGTCATTAAGAAAAGGTTTATAGAAAACTGGACCAAACTCGCAACAAAATGAAAACTTTGGACCTGTGGTGCTAGTCAAAACTTTTTTGGACCAAAGTGACAATTTTGAGCAAACCACAGGGACCATTTGTGCAGTTTTGTCAAAAATAAACTGTTGTGAGAGAGAAAGTGTTGTGCATGTGCTGCGCCGCGCAGCAAAAAGTGGTTTAAAGATATTTTTTTTAAAAAAAACAAACATCTTATTGGTTTGATTTTTAATATTTGACCTCTAAACAAATCTTAGATATATTTTAAGTTAATGGTTTTCAACATATAAGTTGAATTTATCTTCTATAGTACACCCCACCTGAAGTTATTTATTTTAAAATGTAATATGACCAACTTGTATATGGAAGCTACTCCACGGGCTATAAAACAAGTAAAGAAATTAAAGTTGAATCTTAAGAAAATCGAGCATGAAGTTGTATCTAAGATTCATATTACCCTTTGAAAACTTTGTGATAAAAAGGTTGAAAGGTGCCATTATCTTACTGCAACCGCACTTTACTCTAATTAAACAATTGAAACCACATGCGCATAATTAATTAGTTGACTTATGATATATAGAGTATTGGTTGAATACTTGAATTAATTCTTAATTGATTAAACTAAATAATGTTTCCCAATAATGTGTAATCATAGTAACATGGTAAGAATAAAATTCCTAACATATTCAATTGGTCCACCAATTTGACAGTAACGCCAAAACAGATTTTTTGTTTTTTTAGTTTTTAGTTTTTGTTTTGTTTTAGTTTTTTGTTTTTAATCAGGGTGGTCCATACTATTTGTTTTTGTTACGTGTTTGGTCTCTACTGTTTGTTTTCGTTACACGTTTGGTCCATATCATACCTAAAAAGACTATTATTTAAATAGAGAAAAATATTGGGGTAGGTAAGGTAAGGAGAGGGGGTGAGATTGAGGGTGTGTTTATTTAAATAATTTAAAAAATCAAGGGCAAAATAGTCTTTTTAGGTAATACAGGGACCAAGTACGTAACAAAAACAAACAGTATGGACATTCCGAATTAAAAAAATAAGTTAGGGACCAAACGCGCAAATTACCGTAAACCGTGAGGACCATTCGTGTAATTTACTCTATCTTTTGTTCTATCACTTCTATGTAGATCCATCCTTGACGTTAAAAGAATGATTGACTAGATGCATATTTTGAATGAATCTATCATTTAGTAGTGGTAAAAACTCGACTCACTTGCCACACAAGCTTAAACGTGGCTCGTTCACCTATGAATCTCAAAAGCTCATTAGTGGTTTTTAGAGGTGGCAATAATTGACACGACACGAAACCCGACACGAACCCGACACGAAATAAACGGGTTTGGGTAACATATTTCAACCCGTTTAAATAAACGGGTTGACACGACACGACACGAAAATTAAATGGGTAAGGTTAGTGTTGAGAATTTCAACTCGAATATGACTTGAAAATGACCCGTTTATTCATATGCAAGTATTTTGAATTATTTAAATAAACTAGAAAGATACAAAATCAAAACCATAAGTAAAAGATAGCCTTCGAATTGAATTGTTTTATAATGTTGAAATGACTTAGCCGTTTATATCAAGACTTCATTTCAACTTTTTCATTCTCTCATAAACTACTCAGTCTCTTTCACCACTATCGCATCCTCATGACCTTTGTCATCCGCCTCTCCAACTCTCATTCTTTTAATTTTGTCATCTGAACTTCCTATAACTTCATCCATTCTGCCTCCAAACTATTAGTTTTTCCTTTCCGCCTACCCAACTCCTACTCTTCCAACATGCTCAATCTTTTAACCTCACATGACACGACATATTTCGAGGTATAGCCCTAACCCGAAACCCGACACGAACTCGACACGAAAATAAACGGGTTGACACGACACGACACGTTAATTAAATGGGTCGGGTTAGGGTCAAGCACTTTCAACCCGTTTAGTGTTTCGACACGACACGACACGATTGCCACCTCTAGTGGTTTTATATATAGAACTTGTTTGAATTTCATTATACAAACTTGTTATATATGAGTTTAAACAAGTTGTTGTTTAACGCATACATATTACTGGAAGGAACTATCGCAAATACAAAATAACCTAAATTTTAATCCTTATGCCATGAACATGGGCGGTCCTAGCTAGGTGCCCGGTGTGGCACCGGCAACACCTAGCTTCCGCGTACGAAGTAGAATTTTTTTTTTTTTTTAATTTTTACCTATTGTGCCACTACGTAAAAAAAATCGTGCACCTACTAAAAAAATTGTGCAAGTACATAAAAAAATATTGTCACTCTTTCGGGAATTACCGAACGAAAAAAAATAATAACGAGCCAAATGTTTTATTCAATTGTAATTAGTCCAATTGTCTAAAGCCCTAAAACCCAAATGAAACTTAATTTGATAAATTAGCAATTGGGCTAATTGCTTGTAAAAAAGATAGCCCAATAATCCTAATTGTGAAATTGTAATTAATCCATCGGTTGAAAGGAAAAAAAAAAACACGATTGAAGACTTCAGAGGCGACGCACGAAGCAGTAGGCACGACCACGACTATTGACTTTTGGCCCCAAAATTCAATCGATCAATCGACCTTGAGGGCTGAGGCTTGATCGATTTCAATGGTTTGATGGATCAAAATTCACAATACTTGATGTCTTGATCGATTTCACAATGAAGCAAGTAAGTTTTACCAATTACCAATTCATTAAGATATTTGAAATTGATATGTGTTTTTGAAGTTAGTGATTGACTTGGGTGAAATTGATTTGTTTTGTTGAAGTTATATTGTTTGCTTAGGTTATATTGTTATGTTTTTTATTGAATTGATTGTTTGATTATGTGAAATTGATATGTTTTATTGAATTTATTGTTTGATTAGGTGAAAACAACTTGTTTTATTGAATTGATTATTTGATTAGGTGAAATTGATATGTTTTATTTAATTTATTGTTTGATTAGGTGAAACCAACTTGTTTTATTGAAGTCATTGTTTGATTAGGTGTAATTGTTATGTTTTTATTGAATTTATTGTTTGATTAGTTGAAAGCAAGTTGTTTTATTGAAGTCATTGTTATGTTTTTATAGGTTAAACTAAGTGGTTTTTTTTTACCAAAAGACAAAGACCTAATCCTAATGAAAGTGGTGAAGAATGTTCCCAAATACCAATCATCAATCAATCAATGTCTTCCGTTTCTAATCCTAATGCAACTCCACAAACACCAATCACCAATCAATCAATCCCTTCGGTTTCTAATGCAACTCCACAAACACAATGCTCTAACCAACCTAATGATAATGTTGACTTGAAGGATCTTCCAAAGGACCCGGCGGATAGGCCATTGATTACAAGTTACAAACCAAATATAAGAGATGATGTAAGAAGAGCATATTTGCTTCAAGGACCGTGTCAAGTAAGGGCACATAAGTTTCCTAAAAAAATAGGTGATAGATTTAGAAGATTCGTTCCTTCATGGTTTGATGACTTTGATTGGTTGGAATATAGTGTGAAAAAGGATAGTGCATATTGTTTATATTGTTATTTGTGTGGGGACCTCATGGGACAAAAAGGATGGAGAGATGCATTTGTTTCTCAAGGTTTTGATACTTGGAATAAAAAAGATGCATTTCGGACTCATGTGGGTGGTATTGATAGTTTTCACAACAAAGCAAAAGAAAAGTGTGAGTTTTTAATGAGGGAAAAACAAGCTATCAATGTAGTCTTTAGGAGGCAAACCGAAGCAGAGGATCATAAATATAAAGCTCGATTACGTGTTTCTATTATTGTTGTTAGACTTTTATTGAAAACCGGTTTACCGTTTCGTGGTCATGACGAGTCGGTTAACTCGGAAAATAGAGGGCTATACATTGAAGTGTTAAAAGCCATTCGAGAGACTAGTGAAGATATTTTCAACAATACTTTAGAAAATGCTCCAAAAAATAATCAACTAATTTCCCCTAAAATTCAAAAAGAACTTGTGCAATGTTTTGCACAAGAAGTACTTTTGAGTATTCGTGAAGAGATTGGTCAAGATGTTTTTGCTTTACTAGTTGATGAATCTAGTGATGTTTCAAAAAAGGAACAAATGACTATTGTTTTGCGTTATGTCGATACTCTTGGCTTTGTGAAAGAAAGATTCATAGGTCTAGTGCACGTGAAGGATACGTCTTCTTTGACACTCAAAAACGCCATAAATGAAGTACTTACAAGTAATAAGTTGAGTTTTAGTCAGGTAATTTATTCTTTAGTTTTTTTGTTATTTCAATTTAATATATATATATATATATATATATATATATATATATATATATATATATATTAATTGTTTTAAATTTTAATAGATAAGAGGACAAGGTTATGATGGGGCTAGCAATATGCGAGGGGAATTCAATGGTTTGAAAGCTTTGATATTACAAGAGAATAACACGGCTTTTTATGTACATTGCTTTGCACACTAACTTCAATCAGTAGTTGTGGCTGTAGCAAAGAAGCATGATGGTGTTAGTGACTTTTTTGAGCAAATTTCATTGATGGTTAATGTAGTTTGTGCATCGTGTAAAAGAAAAGACTTACCGCGAGAGCAAGCAAGAGAAAGGATGCAAAAAGGCTTGTGTAGTGGTGAACTTGAAACCGGAAGAGGGTTAAATCAAGAGACTACACTTGTTCGAGCGGGAGAAACAAGATGGGGTTCACATTTCAACACACTTACAAGTTTGATGAAGTTATTTGCGGATGTTCTTGTAGTTTTAGATTTTGTGAAAGAGGAGGGAGGGTCATTGGCAAACCGTCAACAAGCATCTGGAATCTTAGCATATTTTAAATCATATGAGTTCATGTTTTACTTACATATGATGTATGACATTTTACACCTCACGGGTACATTGTCAAAGCAACTTCAAAGAAAAGATCTAGACATTTTAGAAGCGGCTTCGATGGTTAGAGGGACAATGGAGGCATTGCAATCTTTTAGAAACATAGGGTTTGCTAGCATTTTGCCAAAAGTATCCTCTTTTTGTGAAACACACGAAATTGATACTTTGGATATGGAAGAGTTGTATATTGGTGCGAGAAACCGTAGGATTACAAAGACTAATAGGTTTCATTTTGAGGTTGAAATCTTCAACACGGTGGTAGATATGCAACTTACAGAATATCGGGATCGATTTAGTGAAACAAGCACCCAATTACTAGAATACATGGGTGCTTTGAGCCCTTGTGATTCATTTGCACAATTTGACAAATCAAAGTTATTGAAGTTGGGTAAGTTATACAAGTATGACTTTGATGATTCAAATATGATAGACCTTGAAGGACAGCTTGAGATATTTTATCACTCTTGCATCAAAGATGAGCGTTTCGCTAGTTTGAAAGGAATTTCCGACCTTTCTCGTTTGATGGTTAATACGAGGAAGCATCGATCTTATCCTTTGGTTTATAAGCTACTGAAGTTGGCTTTGATATTACCTGTAGCGACCGCAAGTGTAGAAAGATGTTTTTCAAAGATAAAGCTCTTGAAGACCGACTTGCGTAACAAAATTGGCGATGAATTTTTGAACGACGCATTGCTGTGTAATGTTGAGACCGAAGCACTTGCGAAAGTTGAGAATGAAAAAGTAATGGAGCGGTTTCAAAAGATGTTTGCACGAAGAGGAAAAATTTAAATTCTAGTATATTGTTGTTATATTATGTTTAGCCAGAAAAAAAAATTGTATTAGATGAATAGATGTTTTATATTATGTTTGACCGGAATTTTTTTTTTAATGTTTTATATTATGTGTGACGGGAAAAAAAAAATTGTGCAACCCCTATTACTAATTCCTGCGTCCGCACCTGGCCATGAAGCTAGTAAACCAAAGTAGCTAGAACTCATGACACTTGGATAAATCGTAGTCCCAAAATAATGTATTGAAGTGATTGTCCGAAATCCTAATTCTAATAAATAAGTAGAACTCTGCCACGTGTCACTCTCTAAGGACCCCCAAAATCGAGTTTTCCCGCCTTCAGTGATTGGGAAATGCCATTAAACCCGCCTTATGCTTCCCTATTTGATAATGTGTTTGAAATCAATTTGATTTTGAAATCCCTTATAATCAGCCGAAAGATTAGTATAGTAAATATTCAAACATCACTATTCAATACGAAAATCACGTATCCTTAAAATCAGCTGCATAATCAAATCGATTTCCTTCTGTACTCGCTACAACCGTCTCTCTCGAAACTACCTCACCATCACCACTAATCAACCCTCTTTGAAAATCCTAGATGCCTTCTCTTCACCGTCTTCTTTACCTTCTTTCCGCTTTTTATCTTTTCTCAGAGAAAATGCAGTAAGGCTCTCATCACTACCACCCTAGACATCGTCAATCCATCTTTAAAATGAGGATTTCATTCAATTTTATATCCTTTAGTGTCTAAATCTCGTCAAACGTCATCCCTGGTTATTCATGGTAACTTTATCTTCTTCACTCATCCAACCATCTTTTTCTATATTCGTTTCTTCTTCACTCATCCACCTTCTGCTTAACTTCGACTTCTGGTTCTCATTTATTCATTTTTAATCAATTGTTACTGATTTCTTTTTACTAATTTGTGCCCTAATCTTCCAATATGTTGATGTAATAATTTACACCGTTATGATCAGTGGGTATTGTAGTGCTGATGAGATCAATAAAGCATTCAATGTGTTCGATAAAATGTATGCAGCACCTGACATCGTAACATACAACACAATTTTGTTTTTTTTGTGTGACAAAAGCAGGACAAAAGCCAAACAAAGAGGCCGAACCTACTTCTCCATCGCCATCACCATCACCATCCTCATCACCATCTCCATCACCGGCTTCTGTCTTTTCTCCCGTCTGTCACACACACATACACACTCGACAGGTTCGTACCTCGACTTCCCTTTCTCTATTGCCGCCACCACTACTCTCCTTCCCCACCCATGTTTTCCTTCTGTGCTACTCGCTTCGTCTCTCTTCCGGTCGATTAAGAATAAGTGAGTTACAATGTATGTTTTTTTATTTATTTTCTCATTTTTTTAGTTTTAAGGTTTTAAGGTTATTGCCTTTATTTTTTTTATCTTCTGTGATTACATGTATTAAAAAATTAGGTAAGATTTTGTGACATCCCCAAAATCACGTCCAGAAAAGACCGGTTTGTTTATGCTTTATAAAAATCAGAGTACTTCATTTTATAAAAAATGTTGCGGAATTTGTTCCCAGAAAAACATGGTAAATACGTTATTAAAACATTTTCGAAGAAACGTATTTATTCCATTTTAAAACGTTTGGGATGTCATCGTTAATACAGAAACATAAGCATAAACAGAACTTACAATGATTTACACTAGTGATCTACATCTCTTTAAATCTCTCAGTGTGGTGTCACTTCATATCAACACCTGTGATATAAATAAACTGAGTGGGTCAGGTTGGGAAACCTGGTGAGTACATAGGGTTTTCAACCCACAATAATATAATTATTATTTTTAAACATCAAACAATCAACCCAATTACTCATTCCCGTTATCCTCACATTACGTCCCTAAAACATCTAACACAAGGGACCTAGTCAAAGGACTATCATTGGGATGGAGTATACCTGGGGAGCACACAGTTCACACAGTTCGAATAAACACACAGTTCGAATAAACACACAGTTCGAATAAACACACAGTTCGGTTAAACACACAGTTCGAATAAACACCTACAGGTTGCGAGCCTGCTAGTGTTCCACTAGACTGTCTAGAATAGTCCGTGGTCGTCATCTATACTCCGCTAGATGACTAGATCATCAAGAACAGCTATAACGAGGCCTCTCATTATTTTATTTTGTCACACAGCAACTATTATATCTACCCGTGTTTTACCCCGCACATTATGTAGATATAAAATACTTATACAGTTTGAATCACTGAAAACATGTATAAAACGTTCTTCCAATTAAGATAGCAAGTATACAGATAATATACACACACAGCACGTAAAATACTTCATATCTATGTGTAAGCTGAAAGTAACTATGCACTCACCTGAGTAGGTGGTGACTCAGCACTCGGACAGCGCTTCGATGCTCTCAAAACGATATTCCTTCGATAAAACCTAGTACCGATACCACTAGGGTTTAGTTTAACGATAACCGCGACAAATTAATTAGTCTGACTATTATTAAGCGTTAATAGCGCTCAATATAACTCATAATAATAGCCCAAATAATTATTTTAAGGACCTAATAACATTCCTATAATTATTTGAAAGCTATATAAAAAAATTGCGTAAGCGTAGCACACTTACAGCGAATTTTATCGAAAACCGGGACTTAATTGGAGCAGCGTTTCAAAACCGAAAAACTCCTTTTTCTCGGGACTCCGGGAGCCTCGGGGCTTCCCTAGGGTGCTAAGGGTTTAACTAGGGCTTAGGGGACTCCAAAAGGGTTAGAGAGAGAAAGTAGTTTAGAGAGAGAAGTGAAAATGTGTGAAAAATCCGGAAGAATTCGCATGGTATTTATAGGGACCGAAGCTCGGATTTACGCTGGGCGTACCGAGGGTACGCTGGGCGTACTCCTCGGATAAGATCACCAGCTCGGACCCAGCTGTCTCGCACCCATCGGATGGATCAGATCGGACCTACGCGGGGCGTAACCTCTTCGGACGCGGGGCGTACTGCGAGGCTTCGTGGCATGATCCGAAGCGAGATCTGAATCATCATCCGACGGCCCACAACGTGCCACGTCATCAATCCTCATCAGCCTTCGCAAATTCGATTATAAACTTTAAAAATTCGTAACTTTCGCGTACGAGCTCCGTTTTCGACGTTCTTTATATCCACGCGAAGGTGGGAACGTACTCTACAACTTTCGTTTAGACTTCGTTGGCTAATTTTGGCTCGATTTTAATTTTTTTATATTATCAACAGGCCGGGACACGATTGGTCCGTTAAATCCTCATAACTTCTCCATCCGACATCCGTTTTCACCCATATTTTTCTCGTTACGCTACTCTCAACGAGACCTTCGATTCTCGTTTAGGTCGTGTCAGCTAAAAACTGCTTGATCTAATATTCGAATTTCGGGTTGTACACTGTTAGTCCGAAACTTCGAAAAATCATAACTTCTTCATACGAAGTCAGATTTGGACGTTCTTTTTATCGATGTTCTTAGTTTAACATATTCTACGACTTCCGTTTAGATCGCTAAGGCTAAATCTCGCTCTATCGTAAATTATTTACGCTTCCCGGTGCCGTGCCGGTTTTGCCGTAAAACTTCGACGGGCCATAACTTCTTCGTTATAACTCGGATTTCGGCGTTCCTTATATGTACGGAAACCTTGTGACATACTCTACAACTTGGTTAAGATTATTTATTCTAAATAATCTTTTGTCGAAAAGTCATTTTCGACCCCTATTGCCTCTAAATTGACTAGCCCGGATTTGCGGGCGTTACAATTATCTCCCCCTTAGGATGATTACGTCCTGGAATCATCAACGAAACATGGTCGTATAATGACTCCATACGTCGTCTCTTCATCCTAGGTAATAATTATAACTTCTACATTCCTTCAAGTCTATCTCTCAGACTTATTGACTGTATGTAGTACTCGATCGTGCACCTGCTCTCTTCCTCAGGCTAGACTCCAAATTATGATCTTCAAGTCAAAATATCGATCCTTACTGGATACGAATTTGAGATGACTTCTTTTATTACTACTATGGATCGATGTGTCATATTCTAATGACCTATCATCGTATGTTGCAACACTTAGACTTAGGTCTCTTAGAGTTAAATTCTAAAACAGACTATGCCTTCCTTCATGTTCTAATGTGATATAATCACACTTTAACATTAGGCATTTCTAGCTACCAACTTCTTTAACAACGAGTGCGATACTTCTATTGATCGCTTTAATTTCAACCGTTTGGTTTAATGTCGGACGCTACATCAAACTTGTTTCTCTGAACCACACAACATACTCATCGTAGTCGGACTCGATTCGATATGACCACAAGGGTCGGAATATCAACAATCTTCTTAGTCATTACCGAAACAATGGTAACGACATACTTGAATAAAATGAAATCAATTTCTAGCTTCTCGGTAACCTTGTGACTTTCCCTGATCCAAGTGTGAGTCCTGTGCTTCCGGTAGTATAGGCCTCTACTACCATTCACACCTACTCATACTCGTTCCAAGTATTGTCCCGCAGTCTTTCCAAGTCACCATACAAGAAAACCACACAACAACTTAACACATCAGATAACAAAACAAAGGTTTCATATTATTTCTTGAAACGGTTACATAGGTGTTCAAGTTCACCCTAGACTATGCCTCTAATAGGCTACATCATATGACACTATCTATATGGCTTCTTCATAACGTGATCTCTATATATCCATCCTTACTCCTGATTCCTTGCATCGTCATCTGCTTCGTCAAGGATCATTTGAAATGCTCTTGCCTTTGGTTTTGGCGGAATGTTTGGTTTTGCCGCCTCTTTCTTTTTTGGGCAATCCTTAGCAACATGCCCTTCTTCACGGCATTCATAACACACCCTTTTGCACTCGTTGGCGTAATGTCCGATCTTCCCACACTTGTAGCAAGTCACTTCTTCGCTACATTTCCCAAAGTGATTCTTCTTGCACTTCTCGCACCATTTCACTTTGTTTCCTCCTCCGCTAGACTCCTTTGAACCATACTTGATCTTCTTATTGGGCCTCGTAGATTCCTCAAGCTTCCTCTTTTCGCCAACCTCAATCTTGTTGGCAGCTCTTCCCTTAATCATATCTTCCACAGACTTGGCAGCCCAGATAGCTGCCTCCAGAGTAGATGCCTGACGTACTGGCACCGCGTACTCCCATGGAAGTCCTTTAGCATACTTGTCGACTTTCGTCAGCTCATCTGGAACAAGACGTAAGGCGAACTCCATCTTCTCTGTGAAATTGTTGGTGTATTCATCAACAGACATGCTTCCTTTCTTCAAGGTAAGGAATTGGTTTTCCAGCTCGAGCAGATTTTGGGCTGAGCAGTACCTACGTTTGAACTGCACCAGAAATTCTGCCCATGTTAGTTGCAGGGGCTCATTGGGGCTCAGAGTTTTCCCCAAGGTATTCCACCAACGTACAGCGCCTCCTCGAAACTGACGCACTGCAAATGTGGTCTGTTGTTTTCCTCTGCAACCGCACGTCATGAAAGCTAACTCCATCTCCAAGATCCAATCCATGACCCCGATCGGATCCTCCTTTCCAGTGAAATTCGATGGCTTGCAAGTTAGAAAATCCTTGTACTTGCATCCATTCCTCTCGACTTTGTCATCTTGGTTGTTTTGTCGAACTATTGGCGGGTTGACTTGACCAACAGTCCCACTGTAGTTCTCCTCCTCAGTCTGTCCTTCATTCAACTCGGGCCGTTCGATCTGAATAGTGGCTTCCTCTCGATTTTGCTGGAGCAAACGTCTAGTTTCCTCCATTTGACGATCCAACATTGCTTGGATCATCGCTTGCACTCCGGCCATTGTGACTGGCTCAGCAATGGCTTCCATCACCGGTATTTGCTCAATCACTGGGGGCTGATCTCGGTTCCCATTTGCATTCACGTTCCCGCTACGTGTTCTTACCATCTTGATCTATACACCGAATGAGGTGAATCTAGACCTTTACTTAGGATTGACGTTTAAATCATCCTTATCACTCTGAAACGTTTATATGCTAGTTCTAATATCGTAGTCGTACGTTTAGAATCCTACACACATAAGGTTTCCAGATCCGGTCGGCAACAGACCATAGATCCGAACAACTAACAGCATATCAGGCACAAGTATTTAGCACATAAAAGCATTTTAGGCATAATTCCTAAAATAATCTAGTGCTCACACCTCACAATCATCGCTTAGCATTCTAAGGTTAAGTCTAGAAATAAATCCATATTCCTAGTTCGCTTAAACTAATGCTCTGATACCAACTGTGACATCCCCAAAATCACGGCCAGAAAAGACCGGTTTGTTTATGCTTTATAAAAATCAGAGTACTTCATTTTATAAAAAATGTTGCGGAATTTGTTCCCAGAAAAACATGGTAAATACGTTATTAAAACATTTTCGAAGAAACGTATTTATTCCATTTTAAAACGTTTGGGATGTCATCGTTAATACAGAAACATAAGCATAAACAGAACTTACAATGACTTACACTAGTGATCTACATCTCTTTAAATCTCTCAGTGTGGTGTCACTTCATATCAACACCTGTGATATAAATAAACTGAGTGGGTCAGGTTGGGAAACCTGGTGAGTACATAGGGTTTTCAACCCACAATAATATAATTATTATTTTTAAACATCAAACAATCAACCCAATTACCCATTCCCGTTATCCTCACATTACGTCCCTAAAACATCTAACACAAGGGACCGAGTCAAAGGACTATCATTGGGATGGAGTATACCTGGTGAGCACACAGTTCACACAGTTCGAATAAACACACAGTTCGAATAAACACACAGTTCGAATAAACACACAGTTCGGTTAAACACACAGTTCGAATAAACACCTATAGGTTGCGAGCCTGCTAGTGTTCCACTGGACTGTCTAGAATAGTCCGTGGTCGTCATCTATACTCCGCTAGATGACTAGATCATCAAGAACAGCTATAACAAGGCCTCTCATTATTTTATTTTGTCACACAGCAACTATTATATCTACCCGTGTTTTACCCCGCACATTATGTAGATATAAAATACTTATACAGTTTGAATCACTGAAAACATGTATAAAACGTTCTTCCAATATAGATAGCAAGTATACAGATAATATACACACACAGCACGTAAAATACTTCATATCTATGTGTAAGCTGAAAGTAACTATGCACTCACCTGAGTAGGTGGTGACTCAGCACTCGGACAGCGCTTCGATGCTCTCAAAACGATATTCCTTCGATAAAACCTAGTACCGATACCACTAGGGTTTAGTTTAACGATAACCGCGACAAATTAATTAGTCTGACTATTATTAAGCGTTAATAGCGCTCAATATAACTCATAATAATAGCCCAAATAATTATTTTAAGGACCTAATAACATTCCTATAATTATTTGAAAGCTATATAAAAAAATTGCGTAAGCGTAGCACACTTACAGCGAATTTTATCGAAAACCGGGACTTAATTGGAGCAGCGTTTCAAAACCGAAAAACTCCTTTTTCTCGGGACTCCGGGAGCCTCGGGGCTTCCCTAGGGTGCTAAGGGTTTAACTAGGGCTTAGGGGACTCCAAAAGGGTTAGAGAGAGAAAGTAGTTTAGAGAGAGAAGTGAAAATGTGTGAAAAATCCGGAAGAATTCGCATGGTATTTATAGGGACCGAAGCTCGGATTTACGCTGGGCGTACTCCTCGGATAAGATCACCAGCTCGGACCCAGCTGTCTCGCACCCATCGGATGGATCAGATCGGACCTACGCGGGGCGTAACCTCTTCGGACGCGGGGCGTACTGCAAGGCTTCGTGGCATGATCCGAAGCGAGATCTGAATCATCATCCGACGGCCCACAACGTGCCACGTCATCAATCCTCATCAGCCTTCGCAAATTTGATTATAAACTTTAAAAATTCGTAACTTTCGCGTACAAGCTCCGTTTTCGACGTTCTTTATATCCACGCGAAGGTGGGAACGTACTCTACAACTTTCGTTTAGACTTCGTTGGCTAATTTTGGCTCGATTTTAATTTTTTTATATTATCAACGGGCCGGGACACGATTGGTCCGTTAAATCCTCATAACTTCTCCATCCGACATCCGTTTTCACCCATATTTTTCTCGTTACGCTACTCTCAACGAGACCTTCGATTCTCGTTTAGGTCGTGTCAGCTAAAAACCGCTCGATCTAATATTCGAATTTCGGGCTGTACACTGCTAGTCCGAAACTTCGAAAAATCATAACTTCTTCATACGAAGTCAGATTTGGACGTTCTTTTTATCGATGTTCTTAGTTTAACATATTCTACGACTTCCGTTTAGATCGCTAAGGCTAAATCTCGCTCTATCGTAAATTTACTATTTACGCTTCCCGGTGCCGTGCCGGTTTTGCCGTAAAACTTCGACGGGCCATAACTTATTCGTTATAACTCGGATTTCGGCGTTCCTTATATGTACGGAAACCTTGTGACATACTCTACAACTTGGTTAAGATTATTTATTCTAAATCATCTTTTGTCGAAAAGTCGTTTTCGACCCCTATTGCCTCTAAATTGACTAGCCCGGATTTGCGGGCGTTACAGATTTTGCCCCTTTGAGTTCTTCTCTCTAAACCCTTTGATTTCTTCCATGTTTTTTTTCAAATAGTTAGACTAGAATCCTGAAGATTAAAGTGTTATGAACATGAAATGAAAATGAACAGATACCATACAATGAAGACGATTCTAAGTGACTACATCAGATTTCAACCATAAGCTACAAAAGTAGTAAAGTATGTTTTCTCTCTGGTGTGCATATGTGAATTTGGAAACTACCTTTAATGAATTAAACATTTCTCTTTTAAGTTTCTATTTTCCTTGATGTTGGTACACAACATTTAAGATTGGTTGTTGTGATTGTAAGCTTATACAAGCCATTTGTTTGATAAATATGGAAATTTTGCTTTGAGTACTTCAATTTTTTTGGAAAATTAAGAGAATCTTTTTATTTTTGAATTATATAGTCTAGAACCCAAGTGGATTGGAGAAGCGTTGCTTGAAACCTGAATGTTTTGAATTGTTTCTTTCAAATTGATTTTGTTTATTCGATCATTGTGTTGGAGGCATAGTAAATCTCATGTAGTTTCCAACTTTTTTACAAAATCAATCACATGGAGGTTAGATTATTTTAAAGTTTTTTTTTCTTTTCTATTTTTAATATATCATAGCTATATAATTTATATACAGTGATTTTGTGCACGTCTGTTTTTTTTTATCAGGTTTATAAAGCTGATAATTTTGCTGCTGATGGAATAACTGTAGAATTAATCAAATCTTTTGAAGTTATGCAACAATTATATATTTAAGTATTGTTATCATGTGAAGTAGTTAAGGTGGACTAATTATTAGATCTTACTTATGTTTGATGTTTCAGGTTTTAGATTTATATCTTTTTACTAATATGTTCTTTAATATGCAGGTACCAAATAACGTTGTACCGGTGGCTAATAGTGGTATTTGAAAGCTCTAACTAAATAACATTGGTATAGAGGAAGCGACTTTGCAACCGGGTCTGATTACAGATGCACAATTGTGACCAGTTTTTTATAACCAACCCAAAAAAGTCAAACCGATTCAATTAAAACCGAACCATTTGTTTATAAATAGTTTTTTTAATCATTATTTTAATTGAAACCGTTTTTTAGAGGAGGATCATATATGAAAGCACTAATAGAGCCCTATTTTAAACTGGGGTCATATAAGATATATTTAGCCCAGTTCCGTTTTAAAAAAATCGGGTTGTATGAGGTTTATAGAAACTTATTACTCTCCAAGTAACCAAGTTGTATAATATTGACAAAATGGGACAATTATAACTTAATGCATATATATCTGTTACAAGCTTCTTGAAATATGCATTTCTAACAAGTTTTTTTTTCCTTTTGCTGGTGTGGATGGTTCATTTCAGGGTTGTAACAAATATTTGTGGTAAGGTCGACGAAGGCCTCAAAATAAAATGTAAGTTTTTTCTTTGCATATCCTTTACGTGATTTCATACCAACATTACATGTTATTGATTATAATTGAAATCTTTAATTGCTTTAGTAATTAGGAACTTTGAAATTTATAGAGTGATTACAGGTTATTTATTAAATTTATCATCAATCAATTTAATTGATATACATAGTTGGTTATCATGGTTATCAAGTTTGATACATTTACTCCTACAGTGAAAAAGGGGTTTTTTGGTTACCAGAGATATAGGTTGAATGGAATTACAAAAAGTTTCTATGTGGTAAGCTTCAACTCTTCAAATCATTACTTTTCTTCTCTCTATCTCTCTCATTCTTTGATTAATTGACTGAGATTTGGTGTTAATATGATAGGTGGTTCTTGTGTATAGTCAACGGTATGACACAAACACAACAGCATTAAGTAGTGCTTTGTTCAACAATGGTTTGAGTTATGGCAATCCAACAATTATCTCAACAGAGTCTGTCTTTTAAGGTCACCAAAACTAATGGTAAAACCATGATGTCTAACAATGTTGTCACTGCTGGCTGGTCTTTCAGATAGACCTTTCCTGGTGCCCAATTCCGATGAAAAGACATTTTTACCTTATTTGGGAAATAGGTTTTAGTGGTCACCTCGGCATTACTATTGTATCTTTTAGCAACTACAATAACTACTACTATAATAACTAAGAGCTTATTTTGATAGGGTCCTTTTAGTCATTTTGTTTTTTTAGGGTGCCCATTTAGAACCTTTTGTTCATCAATCCGGTTGGGTTTATCATCACAAACCCTGAGTTTCCTGTTAAACTGTTTTGTTCAATTCACAAACTATGGGTTTATCATCTTACCTTTCTTTCTTTCTACCCCAAATATAAAATTGTACTCCTTTTGTTTTTCTCATTTGAGTAAAAAAAACTAAACCAAATCCTTGGAACCCGACTACTGAGAAAGATCCAGAATATAAGGCATGGGAAGGTGACTCAATGATTTTATGACCATGTGTATGGCAAGCAAAATTATTCGAAAATGGTAAATTTAACTTTGGATTTTTCATTCTAATAATACATTTCATTCAATGATTTAACCCTCTTATGTTTATTATCATTTAGCAGAAACCGCAAGGAGAAGATATTGCATAAGCCTCACTAGCAGAAGAATAGTTAATGTACTACTATTGTGTTGAGGCGAATTGCATTAGAGGTTTTGATGGAATTAATGGTAAAGTTTGATGTAATGTTGTGTTGACGCTAATTTGACTCTTTTTTCCACGGGCCAATTTCTGTAATATACTCTTTATTTCTTAAATCTAACAATTTTATTAAATTTTTCCATTTTTAAAAATCTAACTATAGATAAATAACGAAATTGAATGTGACGGTACTATATAAGAAATATAAAGTTATAGACTTTTAATTAGAAATGCAAATGGTATGTTATTTGTATAGATTGAATTTCCCAATATTATTATTTTTAATTTTATTTATTAATTGTTAACTAAAATTAAATTAATTTATTGTTTTGTTATACTAAAATTTTCCGTTGTTGTTTATCTACTTAAAATTTTCAGTTGTTTATTCTATTGGGTTTATATATGACTATTACATTACCGGCATATATAATTTTCATATCTTAATATCATTTTTATGATTTATTGGGTGGTAAGTTACAATGGAAAAATAGACGTTTTTCTTCTCAAGAATCATGTACTAAAAGTAAGGGTTTAACAAAAACAAATACTTTTTTTTACAACCCATGCATTTGTCTTGTGAGTGCTTTACAACTTCCATGTATTTAATAAGAATAAAGCTCTAAAAGTGATACTATGTTGTATCGTACAAACTTATGACTTTTATTAAATAGATGGATTTACATGTGTAATTAAATACTTACAAATTACAAAGTTATAAAAAATACAATATTACAATTCATAAGTTTTTCTAAATTAATGATATATTATTTTATTACATGATTAATTTTTTAATTCTATTTAAAGTTAACATCCGTGGGTTCCACGGGTTTTAACCTAATCCAATATATAAAAGGACCACAAGTTACAAATCGCATTAGCGAAGTGGGTTACCCGATAAAAAAACGGGGCCAAAATAGCATTATGGGTTTTGTTTTTGTTAAAATAAAACATCTTAACTTTTAATCCCAACTTATTTTATACTGTATGTTTTTATTCTCGGTCACGAAAGGAAGGCAGCCACGCGTATTCCACGCCCTCTTGGTATTTTATAATTTATATTTCCCTTATTTCATATTTATTTATTTAATTATCAAAACCCATGCTTACACACATGCATTAAATTTGAGAATCAATTTTTTTTTCTTCATTTCTCAACCTCACTACGAAACTTTCCGATCAAGAACTGGTCAAGTCAACCCATTTCTCCGATCTATCTCTCTATATATACACCATACAACTTCATCACTTCCATCAACTACATTTACACACACATCAATTTCAAAGACTTGATTTTCATCTCTTTTATCGATTGATCTTCAATACCCATCATAAAACTTCAAATGGGTAAATCATTTCATTTTCACCCAATTTTTTGCATTTTAATTGCGATTTTAACCACATCATATGCTCAAGATTGCAACACGTACACCTTCTCAAACAACAATGTGTACGCCACGTGTGTCTCTTTACCTGCTTTGAACTCACAACTCCACTGGAACTACCACCCGACGAACGCCACCGTCGACGTGGCTTACCGGCAAACCGGAGTCTCCACATCACAATGGGCAGCTTGGGCACTCAACGTTGACGGGTCGGGTATGGTTGGAGCACAAGCACTTGTTGCTTTAATATCCTCAAACGGGTCGGTTCAAGCTTACACCTCGTCAGTTACGGGTTACGCAACGGGTCTACAACCCAGTGGGTTGAGTTTTGGGGTGCCCAGGATCACGGCGGAGATGGTGAACGGCGATGTGGTGATTTACGCGACTTTGGTGTTGCCTGGTGGGAGGACGAGTTTTAACCAGGTCTGGCAGGTGGGTCCCGTCAACGGAGGATCTCCGGCACCTCATCGGATGGGTTCTGATAATGCTAATTTACTTGGAAGAGTTGATTTCTCTACTGGTGAAACTAGCGCCGACGGCGGAAACGTCGGTGGTTCACGGCAGCGCCGGAGAAACGTAAGTTTCTTATATTTACTCGATGAAACTTTTTCCTTTTTTTTTTTGGTCGAGAATCGAGATCTCAATTCTGGATTTGGTTTTGACATTTGACCATTTGTGACAGACTCATGGAGTGTTGAACGCTGTAAGTTGGGGAGTAATGATGCCGATGGGAGCCATGGCTGCGAGATATCTGAAAGTCTTCAAGTCGGCTAACCCAGCCTGGTTCTACATCCACGTCACCTGTCAAGCTTCCGCCTATATCGTCGGAGTAGCCGGATGGGCCACCGGACTGAAACTCGGCAGCGACTCCGTCGGAATCAAATACAACACTCACCGCAACATCGGAATCGCACTTTTTGCCCTAGGAACCCTTCAGGTATGCTAAAATCGATCACATTTTTCATAATTTCTTGTCGATCTCGTGTAAAATTGAAACTGATCTTAACAAATTTTCAGGCGTTTGCTCTGCTTTTGAGGCCAAAACCGGAGAACAAATACAGATTTTACTGGAACATCTACCACCATGCCACCGGATACACCGTGATCATTTTAAGCATCGTTAATGTGTTCAAAGGGTTGGATATTTTGGACCCTGAGAAGCAATGGAAGAAGGCCTACATAGGCATACTCATCTCTTTGGGTGTAGAAACACTTATTTTCGAAGCTTATACATGGTTTGTCGTTTTGAAGAGAAAACAAGACGACGACAAAATCGGACACGTAAGCAATGGCTACACCCAGTCAGCATAGAGATTTTCGGAATTTTTTTCGTTTTCATGATTTATATGTAATTCTTTTGGTGGTATATACTATTATATATTTGTTACTATTTGATGACACATACTAGAATTGGTCTAGAAAAAGGATTTAGCATGATAATATCTCATGAAACAAAATGAAAAAACCTAAAAACAAATGCCTTCATATGACAGTAAAAATAAATATGTAAGGCATTTTTCTACTTGAATTAAAAAAAGGAAAAAAAAAATTAACATGAGATTTCTTCACATTGCTTTAAAGTGGAGCATGGAATGCCTTTCAGCTCAAGGGTAGCGATTTCCTTCACCACTTCAGCTTTGTCTGATTCAAATTGGGCATCGGCTGTAACACAACAGAATATGAAAAAATGGATTTTCACTTAAAAATTATCAGAAACAGGAATAATAATTTTTTTTTACCTTTTTCGAGACTAAAATCACTGAAAAACCGGATGAGTTTGCTTCTGTTTGCAATCAGCACATTGACAATCTCTGGTGGCTTTTTCTGGTTAGCGGGAAACAGCTATTCCAAAAAACCAAAACATATTTTTAGAAAATAAATATTTGTATAGGAATTAAAAATTGAATATTTGTTGTATATATATATTATATATGTTTAATACCTTGAACACATGGAAGGCTTCTACCTGTATGGTCTTGTTTGAATCCTGCAGTGGAATAGGAATAAAAAATGTCAAACATTGTAAAAGTGTATATAAAAATATATAATATAATTTTAAATATATAAAGGAATGGGAGTGGCACATAATAATTAATAAATAAATACCCTAAGAAGATTCATGAGAATTCTCATGTTGTCCAATGAGCAAACATATCGAACCATCACAGGGGTATTTGATCGATCCAGTAACATTGCTCCTAGCAGCTATAAAACATTTTTGCAGATTCTCAGTTTTCAATTTAAGAGAATGAAATAAATAAATAATATAGAAATAAACAATAAATAACCTTCACAGCATTTCTTCTGGTAATGTAGTTGGGAGATTGCAGCAATGAGTTGTACTCCTGGAAGAACTACATCACAAAAGTATAATTAATAAAAAAAATTAAGCCAAGAGTTTATAACAAATAAAAACTGAGTTCAATGACATAAACATTTACCCAATCATAGTTTTTGGAAAGAAATTCTGCAACAGTTGACTTATGCCTGGTCAATAGCTCCTGCAATTAAGTAAAAAAAAAAAACTTCTTCATTTTATCAAAGTGTCACTAATATCGTTACTATAGCCTTTTATAAACTTTCGAGAACTTAATACATGAAGGGGGTCATGATACTTAACTCTAAAAGTTGATGCTGCATCTGATGCGATGTCAAAACTTGGATCTTGTATGGACTTGAAGAACTTTTTAATGTGATCCGATTCCAAGATATATCTGTGAAAACAACAATTATATTTCATAACAAAATATATTAGCAAGATGACAATAATTAAAAAAAAAAAAAAAAAGGATTCTTGTCTAAGAAGCTTACTTTGCAGAAACTTGATGCCGAATACATTCTCTTAAGATTGCACCATATGATAGAGCGAGCTCTGAGTCGTCAGTTCTAAACATGAAACATAATTGTAGGTTAAAAGACGAAAATAGCCTCTTCATATTTTATATTGAACAAATATATAGAATGTGTAAGAGAGGGATTAAATTAATTACCCTGGTAGCAGCATATCCAGAACATATGTATTGTGCTCCAAATATTCAGAGGCAATACATCTTCCATTGGGACGTTGTCTCTGCAGATTTGCTAACACATGTGTAACATCTTGACGAGTCTGCATGATACCAAACTCATTGCTATTTACAGCATGCAAAAGAGAGATAAGATAAGAATTGAACAGCATTAGAATTAGATACTTGAAGGATACATCCAATCTCCTTGTTCTTACAGTAAAGAATTAAAGATGGTTTGTGAATATGATAAACAAACATACCCCAGGGTCCAAATTAGGAAGGGAAGCTAGTAGCTTGCGCAATGTATCTTCTCTGAAAAACTCCTGTGTCAGCTTTGCACATGGCTCTTCTGCTGGTTCTGACCGATCACTTCCATAAAGTATTGTCCTCATTTCAAGAATCACTTTTCTTAGTTCAGAAATCTGCACCATCAGTAAGAATTTAACACATTAAAAATGGCTGTTGATCAACAAATGTGTCAACCAGAAAGCTGATACTATCAAATCATAATTTTCTTTGTTTTTTTGCAAAAAGACATGCATGTAATGTAACGTAATGCATAACCGAATGTAAGCATCTCACGACAACCAAAAATCCGTTTCACCCAGAGATATAACCCTACGTTTGCATATTATGCAGATATTCAGCCCTTTGTAATATGTTTAGGTATCTTACTGTTGTCGCCAAATACTCAGATTGAATAGAATTTCACATGAATCGGAAAATTAGCGAAAACAAAAGAACTATTTTACGTTGATAACGGGGAACGGAGGTACCAATTCCGATACTAGAAGTTTGTAGATAGAAACATATATATGGATTAGAAAACGGGAGATTGAATAAAACCTTTTCGCGGCGCTTGCTCTGACGAACATCGGGATTTGGGGCGGTGTAGGGTAGGAGGTTACGGAGGTGATGAACGAGCTCCACAGGGGTACGAGGCTTTGATTTGAATAGCCCCTTCATTGGTTCGGAACAACCAGAGTCCCTGCTTTCTCCGGCGAGATGAATAATAGGTTAGGAATTTTGGGTATTTAGGGTTTTGGAATCGAAATAGGATGAGGAATGGGAAGAAAGAATTGTATCGTCGATTGATATCAACCTTTGATTAACGAACATTATCGAATATAATCTGAGAATGAAATATGGAAATGGGAATTTGTGAGTGAATTTAGGGTTCGGATATGCTTGAATTTTATGTGTATATCCATCGAGGAGTTTGATGGTGGTAGTAACTGCCAGTTATTCCCAGATTTAGCGGGAAAGACTCCTAACACCTATCAAATCCTCCAACTTCCTTGTTGCACGTGACCTTTCCGATTGCACGTGCAATCATCCATCTAGCAAAGGATATTCACGGTACATAACACTTTTTATTTAAAAAAATGGCAAGGAAGACTTAGAGTAGAGATATTGTTGTCAGGGAGAGAGAAGAGCCAAAGAGTCAACAAACTTTGAGATGATCGGGTTGGGCTAAGGTTACTAGGAAAATAAAAACAGCAAGGAAGACTTTGAGTTGAGATAATGTTGTGATGGAGAGACATGAGTCGTAGAGTTGTCGGACTTTCAGATGATCGGGGTTGGACTACGGTTAGCAGCAGGAGAAAAAAACAGCAAGGAAGAGTTCGAGTAGAGATAATGAAGGGGAGATTGATGGAATACCAACCAACTTTTTTGTTGCCAACATCTCGGAGAATTGTAGTGCAACGAATATGTGATAGATCTTTCAGAAACTTGGATGTATGGTTGATATGTATGTGGCTTAAAACTAGCACCATCTACTTATCCGCTTTGGTTTTGTAAGATTTATACGGGTGCACAACAGAACAGAAACCAGAAAGGGAGTTGAATAATACTTGGATACAAGGGCATAAACGATGGCGAACATTTATCGGTTTAGGAGAAAAAAAAAACTATTGATCAATTATTGGAACAATGAATAGAGGAGGAAAACTGGTGAAGTAAAAAAGAGAGTGGATGTATTTCAAACATGACTTATGTCTTTGAAAAAGGGTTCTAAATCATATGTTGATGTTGTAAACGGAGTACAACCAAAGAGCACCATGTATATGGTTAATAAGCAGAAAAAGTTTGACCTTATTAATCTTGATTCCATAACTCCAAAATCCTATTCATGGTTGGTAGGATGTATAGTTGGCGAAGCGAAAGACGTATATATTTTGTCCATTTTCTTTGGAATCTTTAGTTCTTTTGGTCTTGTTGACGACTCGATAAATATATACGGGGATTGAATGTTCTACTAGCACTACTAGAATATAGGTCTTTAATGACACGCAAATCGTGACACGCAATGATTTACGATACGCAAAATCGTGTGTCCTAAAAATAATATCATCTCTTCTAAAATTTGAAGGATTTAGGACACACATTTTTGCGTGCCCTTAAAATTAGTGTCAAAACAAAAAAAATAAAAATAAAAACATGGAGGGCACTCAGCATAAAAGGCGTGTCGTCTAGGGTGAGCATTTGGACCGAACCGGACCGGACCGATTATCGAGAATATTATGGACCGTAGACTGAACCGGATGAGTCGTGTCCGTGTCCGAGTCCAGTTCCGGATCCGGGTTTTCCGGTTCTTGGACCCGTTTGGACCGGTACAACTTTAATTGCATAAAGTACAAGTCGTTAAAATAATTTTTTGGGTTTGATAGAACTCGTTAAAGCTAATATGTTATTAAGTTTGATACGATACAACGTGTAAAAATGATTATGTTTCCGTTTCATGCATAACTAACATACCTTGATGTTAGAATATTATAACTTGCAAAATTAATTATTCAAATAAAAACAACTAACATATAAATCAAGTTCACCATGATCCCTTTCATATGATTTATCTTTCAAAGATACATAAAATTCATAATTATAGTTTAAAATAATAGTTAAAAAGTTGAAATATTTCAGTTTTGATAGCTTAACTTTGAATGATTGCAACTCAATGAATATAATACCAAAATCAACAAAATTATAGTCTAAATTCATCTACAATTTGTAAACTAAATGTTGGAAAAAACCTCATGTCAATCCGACTTAAAACGAATGAGTTATGATTGTTTAAAAATTTTCACAGATTACAAAATTTTAAAAATCTTGCTGAAAAGCTGAAAATTTTCACCTTTGATAGCTCAACTTTGAAAGATTGTAACTCATTGAATATAATACAAAAATCAACAAAATTATAGTCTAAATTCATCTAAAATCTATAAATTAAACGTTGGAAAAACCCCGTGTGTTAATCCGACTTAAAACAAATGAGTTATAGTTGTTTAAAAATTTTCACAGATTACAAAGTTTTAAAAATGTTGTTGAAAAGCTGAAAATTTTCAGCTTTGATAGCTAAACTTTGAAACACTGTAACTCATTGAATATAATACCAAAATCAACAAAATTATAGTCTAAATTCATCTACAAACTGTAAATTAAACGTTGGAAAAAACCACGTATCAATCCGACTTAAAACGAATGAGTTATGGTTGTTTAAAAAAATCACATATTACAATTTTTTAAATCGGGCCCAACCATTTCTAAACCCGGTAAAAACCGGACCGGACCGGTTTTGATGGATTCGTAGAACCGAGAATCGGCCCGGGGGTCCCAAAAAACCGTCTGGTCCGGTTCATCGGTCCAAATGCTCACCCCTAGTGTTGTCTAAGCATGTCGTTTTATAAAGTATTCATCAAACGTACGTTCTCCATATTTAATAGCTAAGGAAGGAAATCAAATCCCAAAAAATTAGAACCCCCGTCTTGTTCTCATCTTCTACCAACTGAACTCTTTTCCATGACCTAATTAACTTTTTCTCATTTCTTGCCTCAACCTTGAAAGAGTCGACAGAAAGTTAGGGTTCCATCAAAATCGCACTCATTTTCTTACTCTTAGAGAGCCGAAGATTTAGGGTATTACTACACGAGTGCTCTCTGCAACGTCCGACGAAGTCGGCGGTAGCTATAAAAAACACCAAACCACCAACAAGAGGCTAAATCAGATTTGTGTCATTGGTCTACTACAGACGTCGATGTTTCCTCTGGTGATTAACCCTAATGGTATACTTCATTCCTCACTAAACCAAGGGTTTTGGCAGATCTAAGAGAGACAAATACAAAGTTCTCTGATCAGATTGATAAAATTGACATTGGGAACCCTAGGGCACCATTATCGTTGTTGGAATTCAAGGGGGAAGAGCACAATGTTATACCTACAGCCAGTACCCTATACCTATTGAAGTTCCATGGACGAAGGAGTTGTGTAACTCTGTTCAACTTATTGGAAACGTTGGTACTCTAGTTGAATTTAAGCAACTTAGCTCCGGTAAATTCCTCGCTTGGTGTCGCCTTGCCTTCAAAAAATCGTCTACCTATACTACCTGGTAAATTACTGGATAAATTCATTGATATATCATTGGTTTATGGTTTAAAAATTGAACTATGTTGGTAGGACGGAACCGTTAGAAATTAGTGTTTGATTCGTGTTTTTTGGGGGGTTTAGCTACAATGATCCAGATTTTGAATGTTATGATCGTTTTCAGGATCAATTTAACATTTTGGGATGATTTGGTACATATTGCTTCTCAACATGTGGAGAAGGGACAACAAATATACGTATCGGGTTGTATTGTTTCAGATACAGTTGATAGTGATGACGAGAAACAGCAAACCTACTATAAGGTTACATTGTAATTCACTAACTATTGTCATTCTTGCTAACCTTTTTTGTTCTATGTTTTAACGTATCATATGTTTCTCTGTTCTAAATACTTGTAAATGGTGGCAGGTAGTTGTTCAACAATTGAACTTTGTTGAAAGAAGCCCACCTTCTAATGACGAAGAATTTAACTACAACTCCAACTCCACCACGAGCTCCATGACAACAGGCATTTATTTATATTTTAGAAAGTGTTTGATTATTTGTGTTATTTTCATGACTTTGAAATTTTCATGTTGCGAATGAACAAATAGTTCCAGAAAGTGTTTGATTATTTGTAAGATATCTAAACTGCCTTTTAATAATGGCAACAAATTGAAAACCTATATCGTGAAAACCCAAACGCCCAATTTTGATCAGGTAAGCAAAACGCATCACCATGATCTTATGGGCTTGTGTCTCATCAAGAATTTTAAGGAAGAACTATGTGTACCTTCAGTCTCCTAGTGATCCTCAATCAAAGCTAATTTATACATACATCAAGGAAAAACTGGACAATACAATTACTTTTGGTGATAAATCTAGGTTAGGAAGAGGTGGTATGGCTGCTAAAGTAAAAGCTGCAGCTTACTGCAAGCTTGTAGAACTATACAACATTCTTTAAGGTCGTGCTATTAAAAATGAAACTTATTTGTTTTTCTAAGTTTCTATGTTTTTGTTGTTTTTTGAGCTTTTAGGGTACAATTAAATGATGTACATTATTGTTGTATACTTGGTTCCTAAGTGATGGTGTGTTTTACATGCAACCATCATTTCTTCAAAGATGTTTGCACTACACAGTACAAGAAAAACACAAAAGAAGGTAAGAGATACTACATCATAAGCTCATGGATTTTGTACAATTAAATGATGTACATTATTGCTATATACTTGTGTTCATTATGTATCGTGGCATTCCAATATATTTCTTTTACTTTTTTTTTCTTTTTATATATAAAAATGTTAATGTTCTACTTCTTTTTCTGATTTCTGAATTTTAGACACAGCGGTCTAGTGTTTATCACTTTAAAAGGGCCTACAAGTTAACTACATTTCATGGAGCCCAAACAAATAGTTCATCCCGAGCTAAATTTATTCTGCCTAAGATCTCTCTCTCTCTCTCTCTCTCTCTCTATATATATATATATATATATATATATATATATATATATATATATATATATATATATATATATATAGTTTAATTTGTCCTGTAGGATATGATGATTATGTTGATGTTTGTTTTATCAGGGTCTGAGACTTCATTTAATCTCATCACATGATATGTTTCGCTTTGAGTTCTGGGTTGGTAAATTTCATGAATCTTCCACCGTTTGTTTTCACTTGTTTATTATTACTTTTTTACTTTACGCTCTAAAATAAAAGTAGCTCATGCCTTATCCCTTATCTAGGAGATATGGATTTTTTATATTTGTATTTTATAACAAACACTATTTTTCTCCAAGAATACATAATTTAAAGATTTTTGGCAACATTGTTGATCCTAGACAACAGTCAGTTTAGTTTTGGTAAGTCCAATATATGTTTTATTTTTTTAAATATTTATTGATTTAACTGATTTGATTGTGGGCATGGACAACCATAAGCCAATGAGAAACAAGAAAGGAGAGAAGGCAACTGAAAAAGCAAATGACGTGCATCCATCTGAAGTTATTCTTGTAAATCTTAGTAACCACCTCAAAGGCAAGTTATTTCCCTATTTGTTTTTGATACTTCTCGGTGTGGGACATGGTTGTAATTTACTCTTTTTACCAATATATACAATATACATTTGTTATTAACAGTCAATGAAAGACTCTATAGAGTTTCAGAAACTCTTCAAAGGATCCTTGATTCATGCACACCCAAAAGTGAAAATATTGTTGTTGGATGTCTGGATGTTGGGAGTATCTTTATCCAGTACACCAGAAGATTCTGATGAATCATCACCCAAAACTCACCGTTTTTCTTGTTGATGCTCTGAAGAGATACTTGAATGTGTCTATTGAGTTGATGCTCCTTATGTGATGGGTGAAGTTGCAAGGCATAACACTTCCATGGAGACCGTGACATCCCCATTTTCACGGCCATAAAAGACCGATTTTGTTTATGCTTGTTTGAAAATCAGAGTAACATTTTAAATAAAAGTGTTGCGGAATTTGTCCCAAAACAAAATATGATAAAGATTTGTCAAAAGCATTTCTATGGAAATGTATTTCATTAAAAAGGCTCGGGATGTCATGTTCGATACATATCATAAGCATAAACAATACAACATAGGCCTTACTACATTATTCCGTATTTACAGGCCTAAAATCTCTTAATCTCTCATCCCAAGACATCACATCTATGCTCATGCACCACTACCTGTAATACAAGAAACCGAGTGGGTCAGGCTTAGGATGAGAGATTAAGGGATTTTAGGCCTGTAAATACGGAATAATGTAGTAAGGCCTATGTTGTATTGTTTATGCTTATGATCTGTATCGAACATAACATCCCGAGTCTTTTTAATGAAATACATTTCTATGAAAATGCTTTTGATAAATCTTTATCATATTTTGTTTTGGGACAAATTCCGCAACACTTTTATTTAAAATGTTACTCTGATTTTCAAATAAGCATAAACAAAATCTGTCTTTTTTGGCCGTGAAAATGGGGATGTCACAGTTGGTATCAGAGCATTAGTTTAAGCGAACTAGGAATTTGTAGGATTTCTAGACTTAAATTTAGAAAACTAAGCGATGATTGTGAGGTGTAAGCACTAGCTTATTTTAGGAATTATGCATAAAATGCTTTTATGTGCTAAATGCTTTGTGCCTTATATGTTGTTATTTATTCGGATCTATGGTCTGTTGTCGATCGGATCTGGAAACCTTATGTGTTTAGGATTCTAAACGTACGACTACGATATTAGAACTAACATGTAAACGTTTCGGAGAGATAAGGATGATTTAAACGTCTATCCTAAATAAATATCTAAATTCACCTTATTCGGTGTATAGATCAAGATGGCAAGGACTCATAGCGGAAATGTAAATGCAAATGGAAATAGGAACCAACCCCCCCAACCTCCAGTGATACAACAAATACATGTTATTGAAGAAGTGGCACATGAGCCAATAATGATGGCCGGAGTGCAAGCGATGATCCAGATGATGTTGGATCGCCAAATGGAGGTGATGATATATGGTCCACTAGCATGGCCCAGACAGCTCCGGCGCGCCAGCCTCGCATGGCACTCTCTTGTCAGCCTTGTTGGGGACTCCCTTGCCAGCCTTGCTGGGGACTCTCCCGCCGGCCCGGCCTGGCTCTCCCTTGCCAGCCCTGCTGGGGACTCTCCTGTCGGCTTAGCCTGGCACTCCCTGGCTTGGCGCTCCCTTGCCAGTCTTTCTTGGTGCGCATCCGCCAGCCTTGCCTGGGGCGCGCCCTCCAATCCCACCCGACGCCTCCAGGTGGCCTCACCCAACACCTTGCTAGCTGGGCCTGAATTGGGATGGCCTAAGGCCTGAACTAATTCCCCTTGACCTAATTGTCCCCTATATAATGAATAGTATCTCCTCCATGGAGGACGAGCTTCCCCATGGCTCAGCCGCCACTATACTCCGGCCGGATGGCTCAGCCGCCACCCGCCACCCACCGCCAGCCACCACACCACCAGCACCAAGATGGTTCTCTCCAGCTATGGAGGACCATATCAGATCTTCCAGTTGATCTAACTTGACCGCCAGAGTCCACTCCTGGGGCACAGTCCCTGGGACGGCTCCAACGCGTCTCTTTGATTGTGATGTCTAGATCTCCGCCGCAGCAGAAGACCAGAAGACACGTCGGAGGTCGATGTCGCATCAGGAGGAAACAAGGCGTTTACTTCAACAAAACTGAGAAGAACTTACAGTACCAATTGAACAGCCCGATCTGAATGATGGGCAGTCAGAAGGAGGAAACAACAGTGGGACTGTTGGTCAAGCCAACCCACCGGTAGTTAGGCGAAACCACCATGATGGAGGAAATGACGGACGTGGATGAAAATACAAGGATTTCATGGCATCCAAACCACTGAGTCTATTTGGAAGCCCGACGTCGGTGGAAGTCATGAACTGGATCTCCGAGATGGAAACGATGTTTGAGAGTTGCGAGTGTAGCAATAGGCAGAAGACCGCTCTCACGGTTCCTCTGTTGAAATCTGGAGTACTAAGCTGGTGGAAGCTACTAGCTGATTCAATGCCCAAAGGTGAAGCAAGCAAGATGTCGTGGGAGGATTTTCTAGTGCAGTTAAAAATGCAATACTGCTCTGAGCAGGATTTTCTGGAGATCAACAACGAATTCCAGAATCTGAAGAAAGGAAGAATGAGCGTTACTGAATACGCTGCGAGCTTTACAGAGAAAATGAAGCTTGTTCCTCACTTCGTCCCAACTGAACTCTCCAAGGTTAACAAGTATGCCCTCAGATTACCAGAAGACTTCGATCCAATGGTCAAGCAAACTACCACTCTGAAAGCCGCCATCTGGGCTGCTAAGAATGTGGAGACCCAGATACGAGAGAAGGGCCTGGAGAGAGCAGAGGTGGGAGAGAAAAGGAAATTTGACGGATCCTCGAGGTCCGGTAAGAAGAGTAAATTCTCGAAGTCTGGTTTGAGAGGAGGAGGAGCCGAAGCAAAATGGTGCGACAAGTGCAAGAAGAAGCACCAGGGGAAATGTGACGGAGGAGTCGCTTGTTTCAAATGTGGAAAGCCTGGGCACTATTCCAACGAGTGCACGTTCACTAAGAAGGTTTGTTATGAGTGCAACGAGGAGGGGCACATTTACAAGGATTGCCCAAAGAAGAAAGATGTGGGAAGGCCCAACGTTCCAACAAAGCCAAAGGTGAGAGCCTTCCAGATGACGCTCGAGGCTGCAAAGGAGGCAGCAGACGTCACTTCTGATACCTTTCTTGTAAATGGTTTGCCTGCCAATATACTATTTGATTCCGGAGCAAACTACTCCTTTTTGTTACACAAGTTTGGTGGGAAAGTAGCATTGCTTGTAGAAAAACTTGATAATGCCCTAATTGTAGAAGTTGCCAGTGGCAAATTCGTACCTGTTAGTGATCGTATTAGGAACATCGTCATCGACTTAAACGGAAATGAATTCCATGAAGAGCTATTACCCATAGAGTTAAACAGTTTCGACATCGTTTTGGGTATGTATTGGCTTAGCGCCAACGATGCTGAGATTTAATGCCGAAAGAAGATAGTAAGGGTAAACCCACCCAGAAAAGAGTCATTTATGGTGTACGGGGACAAACGTTGAATAAATTCTGGAATCATCTCCCTGATGAAAGCCAAAAAGTGTTTGTCCAAGGGATGTGTATCATACTTGGCATTCGTAATCGATGCTAAGAAAGAAAAGAAAGAGATGCAGAATATGCTGGTTGTGTGTGATTATCCGGAAGTCTTTCCCGAAGATCTTCCCAGATTATCACTTGATAGACAAGTAGAGTTTCAAATAGACTTGTTACCAAGTACAACACTGATAGCAAAGGCACCTTACCGATTAGCACCGACGGAGATGAAGGAGCTTATGATGCAACTTCAGGAGCTGTTGGACAACGGTTTCATTCGACCTAGTTCATCACCCTGGGGAGCTCCAGTGTTATTCGTGAAGAAGAAAGACGGAAGCATGAGGATGTGCATAGACTACCGAGAGCTGAACAAGGCAATGGTGAAGAACAAGTATCCATTGCCGAGGATTGATGACCTATTCGATCAGCTGCAAGGTTCGAGCTACTTCTCAAAGATCGATATTAGGTCAGGATATCATCAGCTGAAGGTAAGAGAGCAGGATATTGAGAAAACTGCGTTCAGAATGAGATATGGACACTACGAATTCTTGGTTATGTCGTTTGGACTGACCAATGCTCCAGCAACATTCATGGATTTGATGAACAGGGTTTGTAAACCATTCCTCGATAAAATATGTGATAGTGTTCATCGATGACATTCTGATTTACTCAAGAAGCCAGGATGAGCATGGCAAGCATCTACGAGAAGTGTTGGAAGTATTAAAGAAGGATAAGTTTTACGCTAAGTTCTCCAAGTGTGATTTTTGGATCCGAGAAGTCTAATTCTTGGGTCATGTGGTTAACCAAGAAGGGATAATGGTTGACCTAGCAAAAATCAAAGCGGTAATGAAGTGGGAACGTCCAAAGAGTCTGACGGAGATTCGAAGCTTTCTAGGATTAGCCGAATATTACCGACGATTTATCCAGGGCTTTTCTTCGATAGCTGCTCCATTGACAACTTTGACCCACAAAGGAGCCACATATACATGGAGCGAGAAACACGAAGAGGCATTCGAGAAGCTAAAGAAGAAGTTATGTGAAGCACCGATACTTTCTCTACCCGATGGAGTTGAAGACTTCGCGGTATACAGTGATGTATCTGGAGTTGGGTTGGGTTGTGTTCTGACCCAAAGAGAAAACATGATAGCATATGTCTCTCGATAATTGAAAGAGCACGAAAAGAACTACCCCACTCATGATCTGGAGTTGGCAGCGGTAGTATTTGCCTTAAAGATATGGAGGCATTACCTCTATGGCCCGAAGTGCAAGCTTTTCACTGATCATAAGAGTGTCCAGTATCTCTTTAATCAGAAAGAATTGAACATGAGGCAATGACACTGGCTAGAACTACTCAAGGACTATGATTGTGAGATACTTTACCACCCCGGTAAAGCAAATGTTGTTGCTGATGCTCTCAGTCAGAAAGTCAATCTTGAAAAGAAAAGGCCAAGAGCGTTGAGAATTGAAGTTGTCTCGACGATTGTGGAAAGTATTAGGAAAGCTTAAGAAGAAGCTTCAGAAAAGAATGATCGAAAAGAATGATCGAAAAGAAGAACGTTTGGGAAAGACGTTGGTATTCGGTACAAACCGTCAATGACTAAAGGTATTCCAAGATTGGATTTGGGTACCTAAGACGGGAGGAATAAGAGACCTTCTGATGGAAGAAGCGCACAAGACCATGTACTTGATTCATCCCGGTAGAACTAAAATGTATAGGGATCTAAAACCCTACTACTGGTGATCGACGATGAAGCTCGATGTTGCGAAGTCTATGGTCGAGTGTGTAACATGTGCGAGAGTTAAGGCACAACATCAGAAACCATACGGGAGTTTAGAACCTTTACCTGTACCCATGGGTAAATGGGAAGACATCACCATGGATTTTGTGACTAAACTGCCCAGGACAAAGAACAGATACGACATGATTTGGGTAGTCGTGAATTGTTTCACAAAGAGTGCACACTTCATAGCAGCCAACGAAAAGTGGTCTATGGATAAGCTCGCAAATGCTTATGGTGTTCCTATAACAATTGTATCAGATCGTGATAGTCGTTTCACGTCGAGGTTTTGGAGGAGTCTACAAGAGGAACTGGGTACGAAGTTGTGTCTAAGTACAACTTATCATCCGCAGACAGATGGTCAGAGCGAAAGAACGATTCAAATGCTTGAAGATATGCTGAGAGCATGTACCCTTGAGTTCCAAGGTAACTGGGACAAGCACTTACCTCTGGTAGAATTTTCATACAATAACAGTTCCCACTAAAGCATCAAGATGGCGCCCTACAAAGCTTTGACGGACAGAAGTGTCGTACACCGTCTTGTTGCTTGAGGTTGGAGAGAAGCAGTTTATGGGCCCTGAGATAGCCCATGAGACTGCTGAGAAGTTGAAAGTGATTAGGGAAAGGATGTTAGCAGCTCAAGATCGTCAAAAGAGCTATGCTGACAAGAAAAGGCGACTAATGACCTTTGAAGTTGGGGATTCGGTTTTGCTTAAAGTCTCACCGTGGAAGGGACTTATAAGATTCGGGAAACGAGGAAAGTTGAGTCCAAGGTTTATTGGACCGTTTAAAGTTCTTCAGAAGATTGGGAACCAAGCTTACACGCTCGAATTACCGGAAGAACTAGATGGTATCCATAACACTTTCCATGTGTGTTATTTGAGAAAATTCATGGGATAAGTTCCTGACATAGTTTCTCAGAATTAAGAATGGATGAGAACAAGAGGTTGATTGAAGAGCCCGAGACAATTGTTGACCGTAATACTAAGAAGTTACGATGCAAGATGGTCGACTTAGTGCTAGTCCGATGGAAACATTCGAATGGGCCGAATCTCACTTGGGAAACAGAAAGTGACATGATGAGTCGCTACCCACATTTGTCTGTTTGTTGATGCATGATTCCGGAACGGAATCATCCTAAGGGGGAGAGAATTGTAACGTCCGGGTTTCGAGACTAATCATTTTTAGACAATTTAATAGTCTAGGTAAACTATTGTAACTCTTTTGAAGTAATAAAGATGAAATATTTGAATACTATGTGAATTATGTGTATTTATGTGCTTATTACTTATTTATAAATGTATAATAAATAAATGATAAAAATAAGCGTCAAAATTAAAGTGTGAGATAAGACCGATATCTCCACATAAAGTTGTAGTGGTCGAAACAAGGATTTCGGGGATATAAAGAACGCCGAAACCCGAGCTATAACGAAGAAGTTATGACCCGTCGAAGTTTCGCTAGGGAACCGACACGATACCGGGAAGCGTAAATAGTGAATTTACGATAGATCAAGTTTTAGCCTTAGCAATCTAAATGAAAGTCATAGAATACGTTAAATCGAGAGCGTCCATAAAAAGAACGCCCAAATCTGACTTTGTATGAGGAAGTTATGATTTTTCGAAGTTTCGGCTTAGCAGTGTACAACCCGAAATTCGAATATTAGATTGAGCGGTTTTTAGCCGGCACAACCTAAACGATAATCAAAGATCTCATTAATAGTAGCGTATCGATAAAAAGACAGACGAAAACGGACGTCGGATGAAGAAGTTATGAATTCTTAACGACAAAACTGCACAAATGGTCCCTATGGTTAGCTGAAAATTGCCACTTTGGTCCAAAAAAGTTTGGAATAGCACCAGTGGTCCAAAACTTTGATTTTGTTGCGACTTTGGTCCAAAACTTTATGAAAATACTTAAAATGACAAATATGCCCTTACTTTTATCTTTTATCTTTTTCTTTTTTATTTCTATATTTATAAGAAAATCAAAAATAAAAATTTCATCCACCCTTACTATCTACCACTAGGGCTGTTCTCTATTTGGATAAAACCGAATTATCCAATTGGAAAATTTGGATTGGACTATTTGGTTTGGATATTCGGATTTTTGGATTGGTTTTCAACAAAACCGAATTATTATTTTGGATTTCGGGTTGGTTTTGATTTATAAAATAAAAACTGAATAGTTCAAAAAAAAACCGAATAACAATTTGTTATGTTTTTATTTTCAATATATCTATAATTATTTATTAGTTTTATAATTTTTTTTAATAAGTTCAAAAGGTTTTACCTAACGTCAAAAGTTTTTTATCTATTAAATAATAAACTATAATATGTCTTCTTAGTGGTTGTTTATAAATTTTAAATCACAAGTAAATAATTTATTTTTGCTTCTTCTGTAGAATTCAATCATATTATAAATCTATGTCCTTTTAAAATGTTATGATTTTTAAAAACCGAATTATAAAAACCGATCCAACCGAATTGTAATTAGATCAGATCGGATTTGAATTTAGTTTGGACTATTTGGATTCATATTTTGAAAACCGAAATCCATTTGGATTTACTTAATTGGATCGGATCAAACCGATCCATCCAAACGAACACCCCTATCTACCACACCTACAACCTCTTTCATCTTTCTCCCAACCCCACCAGAATAGCCTGCCCAATGAGAACGTCGCTGACACCATCGCCGGGAACTGTCACCATTGCCGGAAACATCCATTGTTCGCTGGAAACCACCACTTTTCACCGGAAACAACCATTGTTCGCCGGAAACCATTGTCACTTCCCAAAATCGCCACTATTTACACCAGATTAAACCATCAGACCTGTTAGCTTACCAAATTTGTTTCCGCCGATCCTTGATTCTTGGTTTTTAAACAACCACTTACCACTGTTAGTCACCCAAACCAGTGCCGATCTTCAGCTCTAAAAAACCCTTCAATGCAAGAAAACATCAATTGTCTGTCTCCGACTCGATCTGTCGTTGAACGACCACTCGAGTCGTCACCCCTTTCTTAGGTTGTCTTCTCCAATATGATCGGTTTCATGTCTAGATCTGGAATCCCTCACCTTCCGTGGTCGACCTACAATATTTCCGATAAAAAACCCTATTCCAGCTGCCGCCACCGCCATAAAACCCTAATCGACCGGACCTAACCTTTGTCGCAAGTGGCATAAAAACTCAAGGGGTTTCAGTGCCACCTTCATCAGAGTTGAAGATTTGGTCGACTTACCTCATCTTTCTTTGTCTTTTACGCCGGAAAATCGAGGGTTTTCTAAATACCGTCGGTGGTATTGACCGGTGTGGTGGTGACGTTCATATCTTCGGTCGGTAGTGTTGGTGGCGTCCACATCTTTGGTCGGCAACATTGGCGGCGTTTATATCTCCGACCGATGATGGCGGTGGTATTTATCTTTGAGAAAATTTTCTAGAAAATGGGTAGAAAGACGGGAAGGGGGAAAGGTTGGGTGGGGGTGGGGTTGTATTTTATTTGTTTTTGTTAATTATTGTAACAAAAAAATGAAAAAACAAAATTAAAAGGGTAATTCCGTCATTTTAAATATTTTCATAAATTTTTGGACCAAAGTCGCAACAAAATCAAAGTTTTGGACCACTGGTGCTAGTCCAAACTTCTTTGGACCAAAGTGGCAATTTTCAGCTAACCATAGGGACCATTTGTGCAATTTTGTCAATTCTTAACAAACCAATCGTGTCCCGACCTGTTAATAATATAACTTCTAAAATAAATTCAAAATTAGCCGAGGGAGTCTAAACGAAAGTTGTAGAGTACGTTTCCGCCTACGTGTGGATATAAAAAAGTCGAAAACGGAGCTCGTATGCGAAAGTTACGGATTTTAGAAGATAATTAGTTTTTAGGGTAATCTGCGAGTGACACGTGGCGCAATCTGGGCCACACCTTCTTCCCCAAGGCTTGGAACAAGATGGCAACACATGGCAACGAACGCGCTGTGTTCGTCTAGGGAACACGCCGCGTTCGCACCAAACTCAACCTATAAATAGAGGCGTAAATCACTCCCAAAACTCACGCCTTCACCCTTCTTTCTCTCTCAATACTCCAAACCTCTCCTCCCCAATCCCTAACAACTTCCAAGTGCTAGAGGCGAGTCCCGGAGTGCCAGAAGGCTCCGAGAAGAAGAGCTTTTCGGCTCGGGAACGCTGCTCCAAGCGAAGCCTGGTTTTCTTTAAAATTCACTGTAAGTGAGCTACGCTTACGCAATTTTTAATATAGCTTTCAAATAATTATAGTAATGTTATTGGGTCCTTCAAATAATTATTTGGGCTATTATTATGAGTTATATAAAGTGTTGTTTAACGCTTATATAATAATTATAATAGTTATACTATTAATTAGTCGCGGTTAACGTTAAACTAAACCCTAGTGGTATTGATACTAGGTTTTGTCGATGGAAAATTATTTTGAGATAACGAAGCGTTGTTCAAGTGCAGAGTCACCACCTTTCAGGTGAGTGCATAGTTACTGTTAGCTTACACATAGATATGAAGTATTTTATATAAATTATGTGCTATGTGTGCATATTATCTGAATACTTGTTGTCTATGCTGGAAGAACGTTTTTATACATGTTTTAAATGATTTAAACTGTATATGTATTTTATATCTACGAAAATGTTGGGGTAAAACATGAGTAGATGTAATAGATGATGTGTGATAAAATGATGAGAGGCCTCGATGTTGTTGTTGTTGATTCTGTCATCTAGCGGAGTATGGAAGACGACCACAGACTCTTCTAGACAGTCCAGTGGAACACTAGCAGGCTCGTAACCTGTAGGTGTTTGTGAACGATGTGTTCACCGGTGTACTCCATTCCCCCTCATGGTTGCCTTTAGGACATTTATTGCTAAGGAACCCCTTTAGCAGTAGTGTCCATCCCGATGATGATCTTTAGGCTAGGTCCCTTATGATAGGTGTTTAGGGACATAAAGTGAGGATAACGGGAACGGGTAATTGGGTTATTGTTGATTGATCAAATTAATAAACTTATTTATTGTGGGTTGAAAACCCTATGTGCTCACCAGGCTCCCAAGCCTGACCCACTCAGTTTCTTGTATTACAGGTAGTGGCGCATGAGCATAGATGTGATGTCTTGGGATGAGAGATTAAGGGATTTTAGGTCTGTAAATACAGAATAATGTAGTAAGGCCTATGTTGTAATGTTTATGCTTATGATCTATATCGAACATGACATCCCGAGTCTTTTTAATGAAATACATTTTTATGGAAATGCTTTTGAAAAATCTTTATCATATTTTGTTTTGAGACAAATTCCACAACACTTTTATTTAAAATGTTACTCTGATTTTCAAACAAGCATAAACAAAATCGGTATTTTCTGGCCGTGAAAATGAGATGTCACAGAGACTACCGAAGGAGAACTTACTAATGAGTTCATTTTAATGTTGTGTTTTGTTTTTTTTATAATAAATAGTATTGGAATGATTATTTGTATTTGACATATGATATTTTTTTTAAATGAACTAGGAGAATGCCCGCGCGTTGCGCATAAGCATTTATATAACTAAAATCATTACATGGTTTTTTTAAATATAACAATAATATTATTGTTAAATCTGATATAATAATTTGTATACAAAGGAGATATAATATATTGATTATTTTGAAGAGTAAATTACACAAATGGTCCTTATGGATTGGGGTGATTTGCGCGTTTGGTCCATAACTTGTTTTTTTTTTTTTTTAACTCGGAAGGTCCCTACTATTTGTTTTTATTACGCGCTTTGTCCCTACTGTTTGTTTTTGTTACGCGTTTGGTCTATGTCTTAACAAAAAGACTATTATTTAAATAGGGAAAAATTATGGGGTAGGTAAGGTAAGGTGAATGGGTGGGCTTGGAGGTGTGTTTATTAAAATAAATTAGAAAATCCAGGGAAAAATAGTCTTTTTAGGTAAGACAGGACCAAGTGCATAACAAAAACAAATAGTAGGGAACTTTCGAGTTAAAAAAAAAATAAGTCAGGGACCAAACACGTAAATTACTCTAAACCATAAGGACTATTCATGTAATATACTCCATTTTGAATTATATGATTATATATATATATATACTATAATAAATGAAATTTTTTTTGCCACATGTCATCTTCTCATTCATTTGGACACATGACATTTTCTAGATTTTTTTAAAATTTTTATTTTCCACTTGTCATTTTATTGTATTTTTTATTTTATTAAATTAAAATTCCACATTTAATGTGTAAGGTAATATATATGTAAAGTATTTATTAGAAAGAGTTTATATGTAATGTATTCAATACATTAAAGTCTCATTAATTTTAATAATTCAAATTTTTCTCATTTTTTCTTATAAATTCAAACTTTTCAAATTATTAAAATTTTATATTTATTTTTTTTTAATTAAACCCATATAATACATGGGTCTCACACCTATTATATATATATATATATATATATATATATATATATATATATATTAAAGCTGCATAATCTCAATCTTTTGAACGACTTCTACCCGCGGGCTAGTCATGAATAAAATAAAATATAATATATAGTTTAATGTTATTTATAGTTGTAGTTATTATTAATTAGTTTTTTAAAATTTATTTGCTTAACCTTTTAATTTCAATCATTGTAATTATTCAAAACATCAAACATTTTTTTTTATTTTAAAGGGAACAATATAATCATTTATATAGAGTTATTTTTAACTATTGTTATTGTAAGTTATTTTAAGCTAATTATTTGAAAACTCTTAACAATTATAACAATACCTTTAGGAAATATTTTAGTTAAATTGATATTACAATTTAGTTTTTGCATTTAGCACTACAACTTATCATTTTTAACTATTGACAAAATATTCTGTGGGTTTTTTAAGTGGAACTGAAATTTATATTAGATTTGACCCTGTAATGTTATATTTAAATTAACAATTTAAGTATTTTGTCCAAACTGTTCAAAAGTTGTAGCTTTAAATTGATAATGGTTTACATACAACAATATATTAAATCTAATAAATTAAGTATAATATGTGAAAAGTTAAAGACATAACTTTATAAATAGAAGTAAAAATATTATTTTAATATTGAAATTTAGTTTATTTATGATTACACTTTGGGTTTGATACTTTCTTCACCTTATTAACCAACTTATAATCATTATTAGAAAGACACTACAATTTATCACTTTTAACTATTTACAAAATATTTTTTAGGTTGTTTAAGTTGAATTAAAATTTATATTTAAGTTGATCCTGTAAGGTTATATTTAAATTAACAATTTAAGTATTTTATACAAATTACTCAAAAGTTGTAGCTTTAAAATGATAATGGTTTACATACAACAACATATTCGACCTAATAAATTAAGTTTAATATGTTAAAAGTTAAAAACATAATTTTATAAATAGGAGAAAATATATTCTTTTAATATTGAAATTTAGTTTATATATGATTACACTTTAGGTTTTATATTTATTTATCCTTATTAACCAACTTATAATCATTATTAGAAAGAAATTGAAAAGTCATGGAAGTTTCAAATGAATGTGGTGAAAGAAAAAATGAATGGTAGTTTCAAATGAATGTGGTGAAAGGAAAAATGCTAGCTTTATAAGTATATAATGATTATCGTTCTTATGTATGGTATTTTATTTTGTATTATGAGCCACCCAGCCGGAGTATAGTGTGGCGGATGAGCCACCTCGGGAAGAATCCTCCTCTATGGAGGAGGCATTATTCTATTTATAGTGGACAATTAGGTCAGACCTTGGGCCAACCTAATTCAGGCCCAACTAGCAAGGAGCTAGGCGAGGTCGCCCGGAGGTGCTTGGCGAGGCTGGCGAGCGCGCACCAGGAAAGGATGGCGGGCACACACTAGGAAAGACTGGCAAGGGAGCGCCAGACCGGGCTAACAGGAGAGTCCCCAGCAAGGTTGGCAAGGGAGTCCCTAAGTCGGGTCAACAGGAGAGTCCCCAACAAGGTTGGCAAGGGAGTCCCCAACAAGGCTGGCAAGGGAGCGCCAGGTGAGGCTGGCGTGCCAGAGCTGTCTAGGCCATGCTAATGGACCATATATCATCAATTATTATTTATTTATTTATTTATTTATGTATTTATTTAGTTTGTCAAACTTATGAAACTTAGTGTTTTAAATTATATAATTTCTCGTAAAAATATATCAATCCTATTTCGAAACAATTAAATGGAACGAGCATTACAAAATAAGATGCTATAAGTACTATAAATATGAAAAAGAAGTGAAAATAGAATGATTTATTAAACAAAGTAATAAGAGTATATTGCTATTAACATAACTACAACACAACTACAAAGGTTGTTAATAGCAATATCTTTTATATTATGTTTGACCGAAAAAAAAATTCTTGTAACACATACTATTAATTCCTGTGTCCGTCCCTATCTTCTTACCCATCTATTTCATTCATAAACCTAGGAAATGACCATCCGTTATACAATTTGCTACAGATAGATGTATAAAGTACACCCAAAAAATGAAATGAAGTCTTGAAGGATGCGCTACAAGCATAATCCATGTTGGGTTCCACTTCGGGTTCCAATTCTTTGGTACCTAGATATGGATAGGGGTGAGCTCGGTGCGATTCAGTACGATTATTGGCAAAAACCTCACCACTAAACGCAAATGCGATTAATCCATTTTCAAAACCGCTTGGTGCGGTCATTTTTGCGGTGCGGTTAGACGATTATTTTTGTGGTGCAGTTTTGTTTTTTGTGTGTTTCGGTTATTAACCGCATAGATTTGGTGCAATTATTTTGTGTGAATTTTAACCGCACTTTAAAGTTCAATCAGTTTTAAGAGTTTAAACATATTACTTGTAATAATAAAAACCATAATGTATAAAACAATTAACTTAAATTACAAACAATTAATATCTTAAAAACTTTAAATCACTAGTAATCAATAATAAATATCTTAAAATTGTCAAATTTCATCATTTTTCAAAGTTAAATATATGAAAAAAACCAACACTTTTGTCTTCTAGAATTTTATCCATCTTTCATCCATGAAACTTGTCTTATTTTTAATATTTAATATATTAATAATTAATAAAAAAAAATTGTATATAATATATGCGGTGCGGTGCGGTTTTTTTTGCGGTTTTTGAAAACTAATAACCGCACCGCACCGCAAATTTGCGGTTTTTGAAAAACAGAGAACCTCAACATTGATTTTTATTACGGTTGCGGTTATACAACTAATTTTAGTTGCGGTACGATTTTTGCTCACCCTTAGATACGGAGGACATTGTTCCTTAGGTACTGCTCATCATTCATATATTCATGTAACTCGAAGCCATTAGATGTTATCTATTGATATAATGTGTATTTATTTTTATTTTTTTAAATAAGTTTAGTGTTTTAATAAAAATAATACTATAATAAACAAAAAAAGTAAAATCATATAACGAAAATTTGAAACTACATTGTTAATTCTTAGCTATTTTTCTATTCATACAAGGGAACAACCTTGGCCACAAAACATCAACTCAAACAAGCTAAAGATGACGGAGTAGAAACTGAAACGACGCCATGTTTGTCCTACACAGAATGGCTTCATCGTCGCGTCCTCTCTTCGGTTCATCTCTCCGATTACCAATAAAGCCTTCTGTTTCATCTTCTTCTATACTCTTTAACCCAATCTCCAAGCAATTTTATAACCGAAAGTCCCAATCGATTTATCTTTTCAAGAAATCCCATTATCGCTTCTCATCGTCGCCGGCCGCCGTTGCCACCGATCCTGGTACTGCCGTTGCCGCCGAGGAAAGTAACGCTTCGGATGACGTTCCTAAGGAGGTGGAGAAAGTAGTCCTTCCTACTAATGAATCGTCCGAGACACTCCTCAGAATTCGTCATACAGTAAAATTTCCTCCTTTGTTTAATTTGATAAATTTACATCCTATGCTTTTACAAATTTGCACTAACCTTTAAATCCTTAGCGTGACAATTTCACATACCATTGGTATGTCGAAATGAAACTATTTAGGTTAACAGAGATGCATTTTGACTTTCAGGAGTCAAATTCAGCCTGAAAAAATCGAAATTATATGGGCTTTGTTAAAGTTTAGCCCAAATTTTCAAATCAAGACATTCAAACTTTTAAGAACAATTAGTAATCGAGAAATTGTGATATGAATTCGTCGCAATTTCATATCACTTTTAAGTTTGAAAATTCTTGGTATTTGACTTACATGAATTCAAAATGCACCACTTAGAAACTAGATTTTTCATTTTAGCAATCAGATAAGCTAGATTCAAGCATATTAACCAATGGGTGCTATTAAAACTTGAAAGAAGTTAACTAACAGTGATCCAAAATGCTTGCATTCGATCTTCATGATGATGATTGGTTCTTTCTAGTTATGTATTTGTTAACATAAATGCATAGATGATTAATGTGGCCAAGTGATTCCACCATGGATGCAGTGTGCTCATGTCATGGCTATGGCTGTTCAAAAAGTATTCCCAGATGCCAAAGTAACAATTGGTCCATGGATCGAACACGGATTTTACTATGATTTTGATATCGAGTCTTTGACTGATAAAGATCTCAAGAAGATTAAAAAGGAGATGGTAAGTCATTCAAACATATCATATATCATTATATTGTTTTCCATGCTCTGTTTGGAGCTCATAAATCATAATTCATAAACTCACAAATATATTAACAGATTCTTAATTTGTTGTTTAATCATCTGTAGGATCGTATCATTGGTCGAAACTTACCTCTAGTGAGAGAAGAAGTGACAAGAGACGAAGCCCACAAAAGAATAACATCCATTAACGAACCTTACAAATTGGAAATCTTGGAAAGCATCAAGGAAGAACCTATCACCATATATCACATTGGTAACACTTATATTACCTTATATTTTTATAACCAAAGCACTTTATTCACATTGTAAAATGTTGTATTCGTTTTAGGTGATGAATGGTGGGACCTTTGTGCGGGCCCACATGTTGAAACTACTGGAAATATCAACAGACGAGCTGTACAACTTGAATCTGTAGCTGGTGCTTATTGGAGAGGAGATGTAAATAAACCAATGCTTCAAAGAATCTATGGAACTGCATGGGAGAATGAAGAACAATTGAAAGCATATTTACACTTTAAAGAAGAAGCTAAACGTCGTGACCACAGACGCCTTGGTCAAGATCTTGACCTCTTTTCCATACAGGTGATTAATCAATAATCATAGACCATAAGAGGACGAGGGCATTTACGTCTTTTACACATATACGCTCAATCTTTTAGGGACAAAGTTCAAAAAGTTTCAATTTTTGTCCTAACTCTGTCAGGGTCCAATGCATGCCAAACACAATACAAGGACATTATGTTTTGTCCTGTTCGAAATCTTGATTTTTGAAAATCTTGACTTTTGAATTGGTTTGTAACGATAATACTTGAGTTTGTATTTCATCAAGATTCATACTTTTTAAATCCACAGGATGATGCGGGAGGAGGGTTAGTGTTTTGGCATCCAAAAGGCGCGATTGTGAGGCACATAATTGAAGATTTATGGAAAAAGATTCACACACAACGTGGGTATGATCTTCTTTACACTCCACATGTAGCAAAAGCAGAGCTTTGGAGCATTAGTGGACATCTAGACTTCTACAAAGAAAACATGTATGACCAAATGAACATTGAAGAAGAACTTTATCAACTTCGACCCATGAATTGCCCTTACCATATTTTAATCTACAAAAGAAAACCTCACTCATATCGCGATTTCCCAATTCGGGTCGCAGAGTTAGGAACCGTTTACAGATACGAATTATCCGGTAGCTTACACGGGCTTTTTCGTGTCCGTGGCTTCACTCAGGTATATAATATATATGTATCAATGAAATTACATTTTGCTATAATAGTGTATGGAACTATGGGGAATTAAGATGATTTGTGTTATAGGATGATGCACATATCTTTTGTTTAGAGGATCAAATAAAAGATGAAATCAAGGGTGTGTTGGATCTTACAGAGCAAATGTTGCTTCAATTTGGGTTTGACAAATATGAAGTCAACCTTTCGACTAGGCCTGAGAAAGCAGTAGGAGATGATGAGATATGGGTGAAAGCCACAGGTGCACTTAAGGATGCTTTGACTGATAAAGGGTGGGCTTATGAGGTTGATGAAGGTGGTGGTGCCTTTTATGGCCCAAAGATTGATCTCAAGATTGAAGATGCTCTTGGTAGGAAGTGGCAATGCTCCACCATACAGGTATCATTTGGTGAAAGACACTTTGAAAAAGTCAAAGTCAAAGTCAAAGTCATAAGATTGTTTGTTTTTGAGTTTTATAGGTTGACTTTAACTTGCCACAACGTTTTGACATCACATATATCGATTCAAATTCGGAGAGAAAGAGGCCGATTATGATTCATAGAGCAGTTCTTGGATCTTTGGAGAGGTTTTTTGGAGTGCTTATAGAACATTATGCTGGAGATTTTCCATTGTGGCTTTCTCCAATTCAAGCTCGGATTCTACCAGTCACTGATACACAGGTATAAAGTAGATATAGATGACTTGTGTTTGGTTGTTTGTCAAATGTCTGAAATACCCTTTTGAGATGTGATGTTTGTTGACGTTTTTAAGCTTGAATACTGCAAAGATGTTGTGGAGAAGATGAAAGGTTGTGGTATACGGGTGGAGTTGTGCACGGGTGAGAGATTACCGAAGCTTATTAGAAATGCGGAGAAGATGAAGATACCATTAATGGCTGTTGTGGGGCCCAAGGAGGTGGAGACAGGGTGTGTTACTGTTAGGTCTAGGTTTGGTGGGGAGCTTGGAACCATGGAGGTTGATGATTTTATTGGGAGGATAAAGAATGCTGTTGAGAATCGAACATTTGTTTGATTAGTGATTTTTGGTGTAAACACAAAATGTAGAACAATTAATTATACACGAATAATAACACAATTAGTGTTTGAGAAATTCTTGGATAGTATTATTGTAATCTTTTCATTTTGTTTTTTAAGTTTTAAATAATTTAGAAGTCATGAGCATAGAAGTACAAGATCGTTAAATATATATGTTGATCATCATAACATGAGAATGGGAATAAAATTAAAAACCACATGGGTATTAACAATATGGAACGATGAGATTCATATAAAGAGATGAGAGTTGCAGGAGAATTATAATGGGTTTATTTGAAACTTTTAACACCCCATTATATGAGGCGTTTGCCCAAAGCTCATTTAGCTCTAGCATTTTCCTTCAAAGATTCATCAACTTTAATACATTGGATACATACTTGTGAGTTCATGGTTTTGATGTGGTTTGCATGGACTCAATATACATGTACAACAATTCACAAATCAATACTTCGTACAAACCTTAGTTCATCAATCATAATAACAAAAAGTCGTAAATTTATTTCATATAAAACAATTTCAATTCAAAGAAATAACGTTGTTTGTTAAATATATGTGAAACTTGGTCAATGTTACTCATGGAAGAACAAAAAATTAATCACCAACGTTTGAGTCACGATTCTAAACATAATGATCATGCGTCAAACCCAACAATTTTGCATGATAATAGCCCCGGTAGTTGCCCTCGAGGCTCTACCTGACATAATGATCACATATAGCCTCTTCAATGCCGCACGCACGAACCACAACCACTCACTTACAGGTGGTTCTTCATCCCACCACCATAAATCAACCAATAACAGTTGTCGAGAGGCCACCAACAACTCGCCACGACTCTTGGGCTCACCCTTCTACCCCTTTTAGGTCCTCAACTCAGCAGCAACACCGGATAACATCAGTAATGCCATAATCCTCGAGTCTAACCCACATTAGTCTTCATAGCTGCATACCCAACCTCATTTCAACTAGCCCATTAGGCTTATTTTGCTGGTGGACAACAACCTCCAAATCAAGAGTGGAGATGGTCGGATTCCTACAATCAACCTACTAACTTACCTAACATGTTTAGTACATTTTAATTGAATAATACAGACAACAACGACTACCGATCATGTTCATGCAAATAACGGTATTCTTAGAACTATCTCACATAATAATGGTGATTGTTTTCTTTATGTTGGTGACGATTCAAAAGGGCCTATTTCTATGCTTAGACACTCTTTTTCTATTGTCTAATCCATACAAAACCATTTATCCAAAATGTCCTCATCTCACCGAATATTATTTGCAACCTAATCCCCCCCCCCCCCCCCCCATTGACTTTGAAGAGTTTAGTTTAACCATTAAGGATTATAGGAACCAACAACCTTTAATTCGCTATGATAACAACACTTCAATATATGATTTCCTGTAGTCCCCTCAAGTGTTCGTGTATTCCAGTTAATCCTTATGGCATCAAAGGCTTGGTTATTGTTAAAACAACTGTCACTCGCAATTTAAGAAAATAAAATTTCATTGCTTGAATGCACTAAAGGATAGCACAAAGTAGGGTCGAATCCTCATGGACACAGTTTAATGGTCGATGCATCTTTACATAAGGCACATACTAGTCACAAACAGAAAATATGAAAAATAGGGATTTTTGATTATTAATTTAAACTAAAGTAGCAGAGAAAATAACTAATTAAAATTTAGTAAATAAAATGTAACATCCCAAAATTCAAAGCCAAAAATTTCATTTTTAAATAAGTTATTACATAAAACCATCAATATAAAAACATTCATTATAATATCTGGTGACAAACCAAAGTGCCGGTAATCAAAACATATTATCATAAAACCATATCAGAGTGTAATCCCAAAGATCTCATGTGCGGAAACATAGTGTGATGCGCTGCGATCGAGCCGACTCCTTTCCTTGAAAACAAAGTACCCAAAACCAAAACTGAAAACCGTAAGCACGAAGCTTAGTGAGTTCCCCAGATACCACATACCATACAAACCAACTGATCCATACATGCCATACATATCCAAAAGCCATACATAACCAACATATCCATAGTCTTGCTAAGGTGCTATGTGCCAAACATAGTCTTGCTAAGGTGCTATGTGCCAAACATAGTCTTGTGGTTATGCCATGGGCCGCACGTGGTCTTCTTGGTCAAGCCTGGGGCCACTCCCTGGGTCTTACAGACAAGTGCCAAGGGTCACCCCTGGTCTTTCATGCAAGTATCACAAAGACAACTATACATACTACTCTACTAGGCTACTCCGCATATAGTGTGCCAGGAGCCACCTCCTGGTCTTTCATACACAATGACATACAGTGCGCCAGGAGCCACCTCCTGGTCTTTCATACATATTGCCTAGGGCTAACCCCCGGGTCTTCCTATCATACATAATAACATACTGTGTGCCAGGAGCCACCTCCTGGTCTTTCATGCATAATGCCTAGGGCTAACCCCCGGGTCTTCCTATCATACATAATAACATACTGTGTGGCCACCTCCTAGTCTTTCATGCATAATGCCTAGGGCTAACCCCCAGGTCTTCCTATCATACATAACTCATGGGCCGGCATTGTGGCTGTAGACCTATACAATCAGTGAGGAGACTCACCTCTCACTACTGAACTTTGCTGATGAACCTCTGGCTGCTGTCCGACAACTCTCTGAACCGCTGCTCCACTAGCTCCTCGAGCTACTAATATCAATATAACACTTAGTGTCAAACTGAACTCTAGAAGTCAAACTAAGTCAACTCTAGTTAAAGTGAAAGTCCTGGTCAAAGTCAACCTTCCAGTTGACTCGACTTACCGAGTCAACCCGTAGACTCGCCGAGTCCTTAAACTCAGAAGCTCTCAAAATACGACCCAACTCGCCGAGTCACCCCAGGACTCGTCGAGTTCAACAATCTCTGAGTCCCATCCCGTCCAACTCACTGAGTCACCATTCAACTCACTGATCTGCGTCTTAACCAGAAGAGGTTGAGGGTTCTGCGACCTGACTCGTCGAGTCCAAGAACAGACTCACCGAGTCCAAGGCAATCTTCAACAGACTTGCCGAGTTGTTCTTCTAACTCGCCGAGTCCATGCACATATTCATACAACTCGTTGAGTACACCCATGTGACTCGCCGAGTCTCTCCAGTTCTCAATCCATATAGTGGCTTTTCGAGCCATGTAGAGGCTCCAATCCATAGATCCACTCTTCTACAGTCTAACCCCCACATAAAGTTGCAAACTTTACGTGAAACCAAGGAGATATAGGCCCAAAACACTCTAGGGCTAGGGTTTAAGACAAAGGGGCTTCACCGATGACTCATTGACTGCTGCTTTAAGACATTCTGGACCATCATAACCCTAGATCTGAAGTAGCAACCTCAGATCTAGGCCCCAAACCCGAAATAGACCTCAATCTTGCCAAAATAGTCCCAAATCTCATTCAAGAATAGATCTAGATGCAAAAGGGTGAAGGTAACAGCTTATTACCTCCAAGATGACCTCCTACTGAAGAATAATCCAAATCTCTGTAAACCTCCTTGATCCAAGCTTCTTGATCTTCAAGATCTCTTCACAAAAACCACTTATCTAAGATCCAAATTGCTTCCAAGGACTATCACTCACGATTTAGGGTTTCTGGATCTCAAAAGGGTAGCAAAGAGGCTGGGGAAGGGATGTAATGTCCTTTAAATAGGGCACAACCCCCAGGATTAGGTTTTTTCTCGTCCAAACCAAACTTGCCGAGTCCACTAGCCGACTCGCCGAGTCGGTCACTTACTCTATGCCCCGGATCTCGCTCTGACTTGTCGAGTTCCTCCCTGGACTCGATGAGTTGACTCTTGACTTAGAGCCTTTCCTTTCTTTTCTTGGTTTTTCTGACTCTAGGTGTTACAAAACTCCCCCACCTAAACTAGACTTTGTCCTCGAAGTCTGCCACGACCAACTACTTTACCACTTGGTCGCCACTTTACCACTGGGTACACACTTCGCCCATCCGATCCAACCTTGAAGATGTCATCTTCAGAATAACCCGTTTCTTACTACCTTCGAGTACAACACTTTTATCCAACCGGTAATCATACCGATACTCCAGTTACACTTACCCTTGATTCGAAAGGGGTTTACCCTTTTACTCTACACTGCCACTGGCCTTTCTAAGGTACTTTTCACAAGCAACAACCTTCCCAATTTCCTTCGAGGACCGATCCTCTGCTGAAAGCGCAATTCCGGCCACTCCCAGTGCCGACCATCATACCAATACTCATGGAATAACCCCCATACAATGCTCCAATACTGAAAACTCCACCCAATCGTGAGAATTCAGACAATCCTTCGGGTAGCAGATCCCTCTCTACTACGTTTAAGGCTCAGACAAGAACGACGTCACCGAGCCAAATCCTTTACCCTGAGATCATTCGATCCCGCGTTGAGCAGCTTAACATCATTCGACCAGCTCACGGCTTTTCACACCGAATCCCTTACCATCATTCCTGCCTGAAGTCCTGTTGACTCCCATCCGCCTACCGGATGAACCGAGACCGCCCTGGTCCCAACTGATCTACCATTACCCGGAATACCGGTTTCCCCCATGCTACCTCGGAGATATGGGCCCCCCGCCCACACTCCGCGAACCAAGCTACTAATGAATGCCACGAATTACCCGCAGTCTTACGCCACTCCTGGTCTCCAATGACCTACCGTCTTCCGGACCCAATCATAATGTGACCCACTCACATTCGGGCGGCAGCCCCGCCCTGGAATTAACTATCTGAAAAACCATGCCAATGAATCACACACCTGATACATTCGCACTAGCGAATAGGGACCGACGACTGCTACGGGCCACCTCGTAGTCTTAATATAATTGCTCTGCCAACTAGTGAATGCTACGGCCATCCGGTAGTCTTACAACACTTCTACGCTGCCAGCCAACTAAAGCTACGGGCCTCCCCGCAGTCTTGCTAAACTAGTGCTACGGGCCACACCGCAGCCTAACTATACTCGCATACGATTGCTACGGGCCACACCGCAGTCTTACTAAACTAATGCTATGGGCCACACCGCAGTCTAACTATACTCACATACGATTGCTATGGGCCACACCACAGTCTTACTAAACTAATGCTACGGGACACACCACAGTCTAATTATCCTCACATACGATTGCTACGACCACACCGCAGTCTTACTAAACTAATGCTACGGGCCATACCGCAGTCTTACTAATCTAATGCTATGGACCACACCGCAGTCTAACTATCCTCTTACTATCTGACCACTGATGAATACTACGACCATACGGTAGTATGACAACACCTTTCCACACGACTAGCTGCTAGCGGATGCTACGACTAACCCATAGTCGAGTATACAAGCACAATCTAGTACCCCCAAGCTGTACTCATGTCCTATCTGAAACTCCCAACCGATTTTTTTTCTGCAATCTGCTATCGGGCAACCTGAGAATGCGATCTCATAATTGGCAAGTTTTCTGAACTTCCAGTTCACACTTTCCTCAATTCATACAGCCACGTGGGTCGTCTTTCTTCCTGGCAGGAGAGCAAAACTTATCCCAGTTCCAAAACCGCTGCTGCTCCTATAACATGATTGTTTCTCTCCCACTTAGCTTCGACTAAGTCTTTACTGCACGCGAAAACCCGAGGACTCCCATTCCTTCCTCCCTTGCACAAAAGGCATGATAACTACCATCGTCTTGATGTCGCTAGCGATCCATCACTAGCCCACTCCAAATACCGTACGATTACCGAATACTAGATGAACACCTCCTGCATCCCTGATACTGATAATCCCCTGAGCTCCAACTAATGCCCTTAAGGTCCGAATAACTAATGCTCAGAGCAACCTCATCAGTGGTAGACCACTTCCCCTGATGCTTCCAAAAGCTATCCCAAGCACCAAGTCTAGAACCACCAAACCCTAATGATGGTGGAGGGCTACTCCATGGACCCTGTCCACCAACCTCCATGCAACGCTCCTGAACCGCTTTTGGTCATAATCAAGATAATACTGGACACTTCGAACCCGAAGTGAGGGATGACCCTACACTAGCTACTAATAGTTCCCGATATGTAATTGGCATATAACAATTCTGAAAGTACAATCCGAATACAAGCAGAGAGACAACTTATACATACTACCACCAGAGTCTGGGGTAAGAACAATCCTAATACACATAGAATCGAAAATAGCCATAGATACATACCTGCAACATTCCCTGCTATAATCCAGATCTCCCTCATCTGTCACTGCAAGGCGCTACCCTCTCACCCTTCTGTAATCCTCGAAGTTGTCGGGGAAGACACACTCCCTGCTCCTCCCCTCACCGTCGGGCAGTCGGTCTTCTTGTGACACACCTGATTGTAGTGAAAACATAATGAGTTTTCCTCTTGTGGGCAGTACCTGCTAACGTGACCAACGCTGCCACACTTGTAGCAGCCTGAACCCCTGGAACGACAAACCCCCTCGTACAGTTTCCCGCACGTGTTGCACTGACTTCGGCCCTACCGGTCTGCTAACCGCTGATCTGAAGTCTTGGGTCTCTTCCCAGGACCCTCTAAAGTATACATTTGATCCTACCTCCTCTTCGCAACGTGCTCCAAATCAATCTCCCTTTCCCGCGTCCTGGCAATCATAGAGTCCAGGGTCTGGCATGCCGAGAAGCTAACATGCTCCCGAATATTAGCTCTCAACATGTCATGATAGCGGGTCCTCTGCATCTCATCATCCCCTGCATACTAAGGCACCAATAAGGCCCTCTCCCGAAACTTGGCGGTAATCTCCGCCACCGACTCTGTCGTCTGTCTCATGTCTAGGAACTCTCTAGCCAGCTGCTGAAGCTCCACTGCCGGTGCAAACTCTGCCCTAAACCTGGTAACAAAGTCAGGCCAGGTCATAGCCTTAATGGCTGAGGCTCCCAAGGAATCGCCAACTGACTCCCACCAGTCTCTGGCTCTGTCTCTCAAACATCCCGCCGCAAAGCGGACCTTCGACTCCTCTGGGCAGAAACTCGTCAACTGTTCAGACTCAATGTCTTTGATCCATCTCCTGGCAGCAAAAGGTGGAGATTTTATGAGATAGTGAACTCCCGAGGCTATGATCAACCCCTTTGAGTGTGATTAGTAGTGTAATGTCATAAAAATCCAATCTTGGTCGTTGGAATCAAGCTATACATGAGTTATGAGCTTCTTAAGATAAAGGAGTGAGTGTTTTGGGTGTTTGTGACCTTTCCATCCATGCAAAGGCTTAAAGTCACTGACTTTATGGAGTAAGAGACATTAGGGAGTCCAGATCTGGGATTTGAGTTAATGTCTTAACTGATTAAGACCAAATGAGTAGAAAGAGTGAATTTGGGGAGTACACTGAGCGTAATTCCTGTACGCCCCACGTACTATCCCAGTATCCCCGATGGCCAATCTGGATTGTGAGTACGCTGAGCGTACTAAGGGAGGTACGCCCCGCGTAACCTCACTGTGGACTTTTGGGCTAAGTCTCATTTTGGGTCTTGAGTGTTGGGCCTGGAGTTTGGGCTTGTTGCAATAGGGTATTGGACTAGAGGAATATATATATTCGTGCTTGGGACTTTGAGTTGGGCTTGCCATTTAGTTTTGAGAGTGGGCCTCGGGTGAGCCCATTTATTGTTGGGCCTTGGTGGGCCCAATGGGTTTTAGGCTATTAATGGGCTGGTTAGTGGTCTTCATTTAGACCTAATGAGTGAGAGTTTGGACTTAGTTCCTAATTATGTTAATTGTGGGTTTTTGGCTCAGAGTTAGAGGCCGGTGCGCAACAACAACGTTTTTAGGGGCTATTCTTCATCCGAGGTGAGTCTTCTCACTATACTTTACCTAGAGTGGTACTTATGTGTGACCGGAGGGTATTATGTGCTTACATAGAGTATTATGTTATCCCGCCTTATGTTGTATGCTGTGCATTATGTCTTTTTGATTTATGCTATGCGGAGTTTTACAGATCGGACCAGAGGGTCCAACGAACCGTGGGACTAGAGGGTCCTACTGAGACACATTGACCGGAGGGTCTTATAGTGATATAGCTTCGAGTGGCTAATGAGCTGTGTGTGTGGTATTTTGGGGAACTCACTAAGCTTCGTGCTTACCGTGTTATGTGTTATGAGTTTCAGGTTTTTCTCAGGATCGCAGGAAGGCACCGGCTCGATTGTACACGCCAGAGAAGGAGTTATGTTTTGAGGATCCCAGATTATTAATCAAACAATTATGGAGATGTGTTTTGTAAACTAAACAAATGAGATTTTGTGAAATGTGTTATGAAATTTATTTGATTTTTAAAATGAAAAATTTGTTTAGAAATTTACGGTGTTACAAGTTGGTATAAGAGCCTTGGTTTGAGGGATTCAGATGTACCTTCGGGTATATCTGGACTTAAACTGAGGATTTGAGAAAAAATTTCAAAGGAAATGATTTTTCTAAAACGAGCAAGAGTTTCTAAGAAAAAAATGAGAAGGAGTAGTGTGTACAATCAGCCAGATCCCGAACGGTGATTTCCCATAATACCCTTACTTAATTGTGTTATGAGTTATTATTGAGATATTAGTGATGCATGCTAAAAGATAGGCTAGGTATTTCATATACTAGGGCTAGAGTTGCCTGATTTGTGATGCCTTAGCCTAGGAATTTTTCTATCTGTGATGTGCTTTGAGTATGGGTTGAGTAAGAGTATCCAACATGAATCTTTTAGAGAGAACTTTGAGTAGAGGAGTAATCTAGGTGAGATACCTAGATGAGTATTGGAAGGACCTACTAAGAGGGTAGTTAAATATCCGTAAGAGGGTAGAGTTGCTTGAGTTCGGTTATACCTTTGAGTGTAAGTGGAGTGGTAACCTAGAGTGGTTTTATGTGTTGTAGAGATTATTCGATGCTCAAATGTTGATTGCTTCGTGCTTTGTGGAACTCTTGATGATGGGAGTCAGCTACTAAGTGAATATGACGATATTCAGGAGGTAGATGACTGGAATCATAAGGAGTTCTTCAACAGCTGATGGCGGAGAAGTGAGGGGACCTAGGAAGAACCTAGGGAGTGGCCTTAGTCAGATGAGTACGCTGATAGAGGAGAGTATTTGCTGGGAAGCGACCAGGTTTAATGGGATTGGTGATCGAGAGGGTTAAGGAGCTACTTAGGAATTTTGGAAAACCACTCTTTTTTAAAGTCTTTGGATTGACTATGCCCAATCAGATTTTCAACTGGTGTGGTTGGGACTCCTCTGTAGCTCAACTCTTTTATTTCTTACTCCAGATCCCTTCAGATACGAAAAAATTGGAGGATCTGGTACTTGTTTAGTGGAACATAAAAACTTCATATTTCTATTATACAAATATGTTTTTAGTTTTTTTGATTCGCTTTCTTTTTCTGATTTTTTTTCCAGAAATTGTTGGATTAGGTGTCTAAGCCCATAACTATAATTGGTATGTACTTGAATCGAGTAGCACGGTCCATTTGGGTTGCCTTCACCAGAGCAATTTGATAGGATGGACTTTTGAGAAGAGGTTATTTGTGATTTATTAATACATTATAAGTTATAATATATATTAACGTGAAATCATAGTATTTAATTAGTATTGATCAAGAATTAATTTGGAATTAATTTAGTGATAAAAAGAAACTAATTAAATTTATGGGGACTGATTATGTAAATTATTGATATATATATATATATATATATATATATATATATATATATATATATATATATATATAAGGTTTGGGCTATTGATCCATGATGGGCTAAGTTTGTGTAAGTATCCATGAAGAGTTAGCCCACATGAAATATGGATCATAACCCAAGTGTATGGATTAGGGTTTACCCATGACCCTTGGATTCCTACACTATATATATGATACCCTATAGTCTAAAATCGGTCGCCCTAGTGTTCTTAGAGATTATAGAACCAATTTTGAGTGCTAGCATACTCTCTCTCAAAATTCATCCTTTTGTTCATGGTGTTTGTGAACCGTTTGAGGCATTACATTTGAGGTGCTAAGTTCTTAAAGGCCAAAACTACAAGCTATAACAAGAGGTAATTATATAACTCATTTTTATGCTGTTTATGTCAATTGTATGCTAGTTGTAGGCTTTATGCTTTGGATACGATATTGCATGTATAATTAGAGAAAACATAAATCTAAAGCATTTAGGGTTGTATGTGCACCATATGATGTTGTAGTATACAAAACTCAACAGTGGTATTAGAGCCTAGGATTGTTTTCTATTATATCTGATGCATGACTTATTTTTTTCAAAGCTGAAAAACTGATCTGTCAGCATGTACTCGACGAGTCCATGCTTGGACTCAACAAGTAGGTTGCATTTCGTCTTGAACTCAATGAGTCCATAGTAAGGCTTGACGAGTTGGATGATTAGACAACAGTTTATCGGGATTTTTGGCCTGTTTTGGATTAGGAACATTACCACAAAATGTTTTAGTTCATAAAATTTGATTTTGTTGGTATGATAATGATTATCCTTGTCCAATTAAAAGATAATTGTCAAAATTTCAAGATTTGTATTAGTTTATATAATAGGCTATCTTCTTGTAAATTGTTGACATGAATTGTCTTGACTTATGAGTTTAATTAGATCATGAAAGTTATATGATATTTTTGCTTGGTAAATTTGTTCTTAAATGTTTTTAAAGTCGTCAATAACTTGTCCTCAAGTTATGGAACATGAAAAGTTTTTCCATAAAACCACATTAAACTCATAAGTTATGGAAATCAAAGGTATTTCAAGAGTTACAAAACTTGCCCTCAAGTTTTGGTATTTGAAAAGTCTCAAATTAAGAAACTCTTGTAATTAAAAATGTGTAACTCTTGGGTTCATAAATTAATTAATTAAATAGTTTTTAATTTTGAATTTTTTATATTTAGAACCTTGAAGTATTTGAGTAGTTCAAATTGCACCTTATGGACTTTATTAAATTAATTAAAGTGTTTAATTAAAAGAGAACTAATAATTCCATAATGAGATGGTCTAAGTTTAATTAAATTAAGAGCATAATTTATTAACAAATTAAACCATCTAGTATTTTAAAAGTTTAAAATACACCATTATACTATTATAATATTAAAAGTTTACTAATTATATATATGTATAAGACAAGTCAGTCTTACCGTTAGTAGACCTCATTCACGAAGTCGGTTTATAAGAGGGGGGGGGGGGGGCGATAAGGTTATTTCCTATAAAATGGTGGTTTAATAGGTGTCCACTCTCACCCATCGCTTCCTTGACTGGTGGAAGTTCGTTAGCCGAACGTGTAGGATAGGGCATTAATTCTCATTAAAAGTATAATGAAAATACCAAGTAACTAAACCTTTATAAATTCCCAATCTTAGTTACTTAGGAAAAATGTGAATTTGGTGCAAACCCATAAATTGCACTTTGCACCTTGTTAAGTCGTTAGTGGAACGCGTGTGGTTAATCGAGACACTAATCTGAGACTGACAATGTGTGGCAAAGGGTAGCTTGATGTTAATAATAGTTCAATGGAGTGTGTGTGGTTAACCGGTACATTGATTAGGTTATCTGTAACATTAAGTGTACCAAGCTAATTTGCATGGTTATTCACACCTTGTTTGTGATCCTCGACATCCCAGTCACAAACTTGAAGGGCACAATCGAGATTTAAACATGCCATTGAAAAGTTCAATGAATCTCAAAGGATCTAGGAATTTCAATTCATTAAAACTTAATAATCAATTTCGTTTTTCATGGTGGAAATTAGTCATTTACCTACCTTCAAATATTTTGCAATTGGATTACGGCATCCCTCTTCCAAATTGTAAAATATTGTGTTGGGTCCTAGCCTTAATATTTCATTTGAGTGTCATATTAAGGACTTAAATCAACTAACTTGAATTTCTCCCTTATATATGTCTAGTTCTGACAACTATGGTATTCCCCATCCTTTTGGAAAAAAGATTTCTTCATAAAGATGATATTGCACAAGACGATCACATTGAAAGATTAATCCCTAGAATTTCACTTCCTCCACCTCCTCCAATAATTCTCCCTGACCCACAAGTTCAAAGACTTGAAAAGTTCAAGGTCACACAAGCCCTATTGGCTAGCAAACACCAAGGTGGAAGGTCTGTGTGTACACATGTCTCGGAGATGAAGTCACACATTGACAGGCTCGGAATATTAGGAGTCATTGTGTTGAGGAAGTTGGCTGTTGACTGGGTTGTTCATTCACTCCCTAAGTCATATAGTGGGTTCTTTAAGGACTACTATATGACATATCATGACATGACCCTTATCGATCTTACCTATTTGCTTGTTGCTGATGAATCAACAATGGTTTGGTGCACTAGTAAAACAAATTTGATTGGAAGATCTACTCCCCAAACTTTCATGCACATTGACAATGGTAATATCATAAGTTTAGAAAAGCTTTCTCTTCCCAATGGAAAGGGATCAACCATAGTCAAGTCATTTGACAAAATGGTAAAGAGAAAGGCTAAGTCTGAGATAGTCCTGTGAACCATTCCTAAAGAGTCCATATGTTTCTATTGCCAAGAGAAGGGGAGCTGGTTGCGAAGCTGCCATATTTACCTAAAAGATCGCAAAGATGGTAAAGTCAAAAAGTTTGACTCTACTTCAGGTATCTAACTCAATTAAGTTCCTATTTGGAGATTCTTAATACATGATGTGATGTAATTACATTTTGAGTTTTGTAGAATCGAAGAAATGAAAGGAAGCTTAAAGGAAGAGTAAGCTGATTCTGATCGTGAAGAGATGGATTTCAATCGCATGCTTTGATGATTAGAATTTTGAGCTGCTGCTTAAGAGTTATGATAGATTGCTTAGGAATAGATAACAAAATAGTTTTCATATGTATTTGCATTGTAAGGATAAGTTTTCTGCAATTTTTATAAATAAAGAATTTTTTTTGAAATTTATCTTATTTTAAGTTTCCTTACGACGGGATTTGTGAAAATTGTTGCTTATATGTTTCCATTGATAGCAATATTGGAAAATGGATTTGATTCTTTCGTTTGTGGTAGTGTCATAATTTACCAAATGAGGAAAGATTCTCATCACCTAAGTTTCAGTTGGATAGAAACTTGGAACCATGCAACTTGTATTGTGTGATGAATGAGAACTTCATCTTTCGGAAATTAAGACTAATTCCTTGTTCACATGTATATGTGAGTTAAGTGAAGGACTAGGGGATCAGGTACACTTGGTTGTGCACTGGTCAGGTCCACCACAATGAACGATAAGACTATTCGTTATGATTTACTAAAGTTTAGTAAATATGGTTATAATTACAAGATTAAGTGTAATTCTGAACCATTGGAAAAGTTTCAATGTATAGCATAACGAATAAGAAGAATCAAATTAGGCAGAAAGATAAAGTTTCTCCAATTTGAAAAGAAGGGAGAGTACTTGAGTATCGTGTTTTATGATTATCTTAGTGATTATGAAACCATATCACAATTGATTCTCTAAGGACATCTTAGTGCATTTGTATGGCTAAGAAGAGAAATCATGAATTGTTGAAATGGTTAAATCAAAAGGTGAATCATACTTCGTTCCAAAATCGAGTATTAGAGTCACACTCCAAGATCGAGCCTTGAGTGACATAATCTTAAGAAAGGTTTATAACACTTATCAAATGTAGAGTAAAATGTTTCTTTCTCTTGTACACTTGAAATTGGTAAGTTGTGATGTTTTAGATAAAACAAAGACCAAATAAGACCAATTGTGTGAAGTGTTTGTCTTGATAAGAAACCACACTAACTCTTGAATATTTGTTTGTCAAGTAATGTTTCTTGAAAAAGAGAATCTTATATGTCAAGAGGTCAGTGGGGGTCTTAACGATCCTGAAGAGTTTCAAGAACTAATCAAGAGTAAACCAATTGTTTATCACTAGCACACGACTTGAGGTTTATAACCTATCGTGTTGACATATTCTTATTTCTGTGCCCATTCCAGTTAAAGTTAACTATGCATGTGAGTTCTATGAGTTCTCAGTTGTTTGCATAACAACTTGGAAGCAATGGTAGGCCCTTGTGTTTCCAGGTAGTAAGAAATTAAGATTGAACAAGTTCAATCCATATGAGTTTGGATTTTTCACTAACCTTGTCTTGTGATTATGGTTTGACAAATTCACATGGATAGGAACACATACACCATAAGAATCTAAGTGTCATAAGGGTTCTCTACAATTCAAGAAAATGATTGTGAGTAAATGCTTTCACTAAGTAGATTTTAAATAGTTAGCAATTATGATATTTGCATTCTCAAATTCGATTATGATTACGACATCCTTCTTCATAGTTTGAATTGTGAGAAATGGCAATGGTCTAAACATTTGAGACTTATTTCTGTAAGTTCTAAAATTGTTTAGACACACATGTGAGATATCTAAGGAAAGGTGTATGACTTTGAGAAGCCTAGATAAAGTGTTATCGAAGGATCTTATATCATAAATCTGAACTTTGGTAAGAAAGTCAATAAGTATTGATTTCTAGAAGTCCAACTGATTTCTGAGTACATGTCAAGGCTAGTGGAAGCATAAGTGTTATGCTAATAAGAATGTAATGTTGGGTTTTGAGCATTCTAACACTCCTATGGTGTACATGCAACCCTATAAACCTTGGATCTATGTTTTCTCTATTATACATGCAAATAAGAACTTTCCAAGGCTTTAATCCTAACTAGCATATTATGAAGTTCTTATACTACAAAGTACTAGTTAGATGACATACCTTTTGATGTAGCTTGATGTCTTCAAGGTTTAAGAGCTTAGCCCCAATAGTGTGGAAGCCTCAAATGGAATCACAAATCACCAAAACACCTTGGAAGACTTTAGAGAATATGGATACTTGGTTCTCTCTAGTGAAATTGGCTAGCCCTCTTAGTGACCCACACTAGTAGTCATTTCACCAACCAAGGACATCTTTATATAGTGTGGAGGATTAGGGTTAAACCCTAATACCCATGACCTTTTATTTCCTAGGATCCATGGGTTAAAACTCCATGGACTATCCATGAAGACTTAGCCCAACCTAAATGAACTTGGCCCACTACACATATATATCTAAGAGTCCATATTTAATTAGTTAATTTTGATCACTTAATTAATTATAAATTAATTCTTGATCAATACTAATTAAATAATATGATTATATTAATATATTAGAACTTATAATATATTAATATAAATCATAAATATACTATTCTCAAAATACTATCCATACAAATTGTGCCGGTGAAGTGCAACCCAAATGGACCATGCCGGGTCGGGTCAAGTACCTACCAAATATAGTTATGGATTTAGACATTAATCCAACAGTCTCCCACTTGGATAAGTCTAAAACTATTATTGAGTATGACTTCAAAAACTAACTGGAAATCGTAGCTCTTAAAGTCGCTGTCGAACTCTGATCTTGTCAACGAACTTGTCCATTAGATAAGGGATCATATATTCCTCCATTCTAGATATCATATGGACTGAGACATGGATTATAATCATTCTCTCTGTCCATTTGTTGTTTCCCGGTTTCCGATTCATGATGACTGACTGATTGAACAAATCAAATCAGTCCTGGCTTGGCCAAGCACTCACATGTATCATCATTAAATTTTCTAGGGGCCCACAGATATCGCTTTAATCCCAATGGTAAAAGGAATAGATAAACTTCGATTCATATGGCTTGTTCTACTACTTGTTGAATCATACACAAAGGCACGTTTTATAACACCGAGTTACCGAATGCGTTTTCGTGCAATCAATGTACAACCAACTCATAGTAACAACTCATATCTCTAGGTTTGAAGAATATAAGATATTATCGTCTCATGATCACTCGTGATAAAATCCATGAAGTGATTCCAATGAGCGCGGGTTGAATCCAATACTCAGAACTTATGAGCACTCATGAGTGTTGTAGCCCTTTGTCCAACATCTTAGACCTCTACAAGCCAACCCATGACAGTCTTAATTCATATCTACTTCCAACATATGACCGACTGTGGATGGTTTGAATAACTTAGTCATTCTAGAAGAATAACCTAGTTTATTCTGGAAGTCAAAACATGCAAAGTGAAACACAAGAATAAATGAATCAAATATGGTATCAACCATACTGATTACTCATTATTCATTGATTCGGTTTTATCAACTTTATACTTGAATTTAAAAAAATAGTTGTCCCATGCTCCAAGCATGTACACTATGTTTTCTAAACACTAGTCATGCCATACACAAAGTATGCATACTATGTTTGTCTATGATCTTTACTTTGTGAAATAGATCAATTGAGCATAACTCCAATGATCATATTTTCACAGTCCCAAACCCTTACTGCAAATGCAAGAATTCCAAATTCATGCCATTTACTGAAATCTGTTAGATTCTAAACTTATATACATTGATCCTCTTGTAATGATTATGCACAAATTCAACCAGACTTGGAAACAATCATTACAGAGTATTCTAACGGAGATCAACTCCTTGGAAACATCATTCTTGCATTAAGTTTCCTAATCTTACAGATTGAATACTTTCTAACTTTGAACCATTTCCATATTCCATTTTGACTATCACTTCCGAACAAGAGTTGCCTCTTTTCAGACTATGTCAATATGGTCCTTCCAAAGTCAACACTATACCTCCAACTGTCCTTGAGCAACCAATCCTTGGTAAACCTTAGATTGTCCTCAATAACTGCTTAATCATTTTAGTCATATCCAATTCTAGACCTTTTCCCTTCTTAATGCCCCAAGCATTTGGAAAATTATAGAAAGGATGAATATAGCACATGTAATCGATCCTATATCCGAAGCATATGGGACACGATTCATGATGTCTCACATAAAGACTAAACCAGTCTTTTGCTATAATATTTCCATTTCTATTTGCCAAGTTCTCATAATTCAGATTATGAAAAGGGATGCCGTAATCATAATCGAATTTTAGAACGCAAATAATGAACCCATACATAGAATTTCCTTATGTTGAGCCATTCCAACATGAAATTCATATATATATATATATATATATATATATATATATATATATATATATATATATATATATATATATATATTCTTGAGTAAATATGATTAAGACCTCAATCTAAGCTTTTAGATTTGAGATGAAGTATAATTTCCTCTCCCTTAATTATAGCAAAACAACTCTTTCCCAATTGAAACTTTTGTTTTCTATAATTAACATTGCTAACTTGCATTACATATCATAATTATCATGCTCCCACTAACATGATGATTATTAGCATAAGACTTATGCTCCCACTAGCTTTGACATGTACTCAGAAATCAGTTGACTTTCTTACCAAAGTTCAGATTTCTGATACTAGATTGTTTTGATAAAACTTTATCAAAATCATACACCTTCCCTTAGATAGCTCATAGGTGTGTCTAAACAATTATGAAGAGGGATGTCGTAATCATAATGGTTAGACCTTTTTGCCACTTCTCACAAGTCCAGGTTAGTGTGCTGGTTAACCACACACGCTCCACTAACGACTTTGAGAATGCAAATATCACGATTGCTATCTAGCTAAAATCTACTTAGTGAAAGTGTATCCTCACCATCATTTTCATGAATCGGAGAGAAACCTTATGACACTTAGATTTAATTGTGTATGTGTTCTTATCCATGTGAATTGTCAAAACCATAACCACATGACTAGGTTAGTGACAAATCCTAACTCATATGGATTGAACTTGTGCAATCTTAACTTCTTGCCACCTGGCAGCTCAAGGGCCTTCCATTGTTTCCAAGTAGTTATCCAAACAATTGAGAACATGTAGAACTCAAATGTATAGCCAATTTAACTGGAATGGGCACAGAAATCTCAACACGATAGGTTATAAACCTCTAGTTGTGTGCTAGTGATGGAATACAGGTTTTTGTTCTTGATTACTTCTTGAAACCCTTTCAGGATCTTTTAGACTCCCACTGTCTCCTTGACCTATAAGACTTTCTTGCCAAATATTCAAGAGATAGTGTGTGGATTCTAATCAAGACAGATACTTAACACAATTAGCCTTAGTTGATCTTTGTTTTATCCAAAACATCACAACTTACCAATTTCAAATGTATAAGAGTAGAAAACTTTTACTCTTACATTTGACAAGTGTTTTAAACCTTCTTTAAGACATATCACTCAAGTTACAATCTTGGAGTATAACTCTTAAATTGTTTTTGGAACGAAGTATGACTCATCTTCATGATTTAACCATTTCAACAATTCAAGTTCCTCTTCTTAGTCATAAGAATGCACTAAGATTTCCTTAGAGAACTAATTTTGATATGGTTCCTTAATCATTAAGATGATCACAAACATGATACTAAAGTACTCTCCCATCTTTTCAGATTTGAGAAACTTTTATCTTTCTGCCTAAGTTGATTCTTCTTATTCGTTCTGCCTTACATTGGAACCTTTTCCAATGTCTCAGAGTTACACTTAAGCTTGTAAGTATAACCATATTTACTAAGCTTAAGTAAATCATGACGAATAATCTTATCGATCTTTTGTGGTGGACTTGACCAGTGCACCAGAATGTGTACTCGATCCCTTAGTCCTTTACATGACTCACACATCCATGTGAACAAGTAATTAGTCTTAATTTTCCAACTTGAAAGTTCTCATTCATCATGCTATACAACTTGCATGATTCCAAGTTCCGGTCCAATTGAAACTTGGGTGATGAGAATCTTTCCTTATTTGGTAAATTTAGACATTACCACAAATGAAAGAATCAAATTCATATTTCCAATATTGCTATCAATGGAATCATATAAGCAACATCTTTTCCTTTTCCTACAAATGCCATTGTAAGGATATTTTAAAAATAAACAAAAATAAAACTTTTCTTTTATTTTAAAACTTTGTGGAAAAACTAATCCTTACATTGCAAATGTACATGAAAACTTGTTGTCATCTATTCCTAAGCAATCTATCATAACTCTTAAGCATGTGCTCAAAATTCTGATCATCGAACCATGCGATCGAAATCCATCTTCGCGATCAGAATCAACATATACTTCCTTTAAGTTTCTTTACTTTTCTTTGATTCTTAAAACATAAACATGTGACCCAGCCACATCATGTAATAAGAATCTCCAAGTAGGAACTTAATAGAGTTAGACAATAGAATTTACCTGAAATAAAGTCAAACTTATTGACTTTACCATCCTTAGGTAAGTTTGGCAGCTTCATAACCAAATCCCCTTCCTTTGGCAATAGAAATATATGGACCCTTAGGTAATAGTACATGGGACTATCTCAGACTTAGCCTTTCTCTTTACCATTTGGTCAACCAAGTTGACTATGGCCAATCCCTTTCCATTGGGAAGAGAATGTATTTCTGGATTTCCTGTGTCACTATTGTCCTTGTCCATAAAGTTTTGGGAAGTTGATCTCCTAATCAAATTTGCTTTACTAGTACACTAAATCATTTCTGATTTAGCAACACCAAGCAAATAGATAAGATCATTAAGGGTCTTGTCATAGTCTGTTTCATAGGAGTCCCACGGAACTCACTATGTGACTTAGAAAGTGATTGAACCACTAACTTTCTTAAGACTTTGACACCCAACTCTCCCGGCTTGTCAGCATGTGACTTCATCTCCAAGATGTGATCACACCTAGACCTTGCCTTGCCAATAGGGCTTGAGTGACCTTGAACTTGTGGGTTAGGGAGAATAATTGGAGGAGGTGGAGGAAGTGAAGTTCCAAGATATTTGGGAAGATCATAGATATCTGAACTTGACATCTCTTGGGAGATACTCAAAATAGTTGATTTAAAGTCCTTAATATAACACCTAATATGAAATATTAAGGCTAGGACCCAACAAAATATTTTATAACTTGGAAGAGGGATGCCGTAATCCAAGCTATAGAATATTTGAAGGTAGGTGAATGACGATTCACCAATTTCCACCATGAAAACGAAATAATTAATTAGGTTTTAATTGGAATTGAAATTCCTAGATCTTTGAGATTCATTGAACTGTTCAATGGCATGTTTCAATCTTGAGTGTGCCATTTAGGTTTTGTGACTGGGATGCCGAGGATCACAAAACAAGGTGTGAAGTAACCATGCAAATTACTGGGTACCCTTAAGTGTTTACCCCTCAATCGATGTGCCGGTTAACCACACACGCTCCATCGATACTATGATAAACATTAAGTTACCCTTTGCCTACCTTGTTAAATACGAGTTAGTGTGCCGGTTAACCACACACGCTCCACTAACCGACTTAAACAAAGTGCAAAGTGTAATTTCATGGATTGACACCTTATTCACATTTTCCTAAGTAACTAAGATTGGGTATTATTAAGAGTTTAGTTACTTAGTATTTATCATTAATACTTGTAATGAAGGGAGAATTATAGTCCTGTCAAACCCGTTCGGCTAACGACCCTCCACCAGTCAAGGAAGCGGTGGGTGAGAGTGGACACCCATTAAACTGCCATTTTATAGGCAGTAACCTTATACCCCCCTTATAAACCGGCTTCGTGAATGAGGCCTACTAACGGTAAGACTGACTTTACTCTTATACATATATATAAATATTATTAACTTATAATATTATAAAGTATAAGGGTTGAATTTTAACTCTTTAAAATCCTAAGGGCTTAACTTGGAATTAAAGTATTCATAAAAAAAAAACTTTTCAAATTCCAAAACTTGAGGGCAAGTTTTGAAACTATTCAAAACTCTTGGATTTTCATAACTTATGAGTTTTAATTAAAATATTAAAACTTTTAATGAAGAGACTCTTGGACATCCATAACTTGAGGACAAGTTATGGAGCCATAAAAACTATTTATAAGAAAAGACTCTTCATTTTTTTATAACCTAATGCATTTTTATGAGTTTTTAAGATTCATAAATGTGACTTTTCATATAACTTGAGGACAAGTTACAAAAACACATTTTATGAACAACTTTTAGATTAATTTGGATTGAAAACATCTAACACATATTTTTCATTAATCTAAAAAATAACTCATAAAACAAGGAAACACAAAAAAAACTTTTGGATTCCATAACTTATGGAGTTAAATGTTTGTTTTATAATGAAACTTTTCATGTTCCATAACTTAAGAATAAGTTATGGAATTCTTTAAAACATTAACACCAAATTTTGTAACTCCATAAAAACTTTGAATCAATTTTTTTAAACCTTTTCATATCCATAACTTATGGAGGTTTCAAAAAACTCTTTAGATCAAACTTTTAAAACTAATAAAATAATCATATCATTTTATCCTTTACTAAATTTGACCTAATTCAACTCATATAGCAAATGATTCAAATTTTACAAATAATTAGTTTTTCACAAAAAAAGTAATTATCTTAAAATTTGACAATGTCATGTTTTTTTTTCTTTTTTTTTCCAACTTTGAAAATAAAACATTTGCATTAATATAATAGAAAACAACCCATGGCTCTGATACCACTGTTGGGTTTTGAGCATTTTAACACTCCTATGGTGTACATGCAACCCTATAAACCTTGGATCTATGTTTTCTCTATTATACATGCAAATAAGAACTTTCCAAGGCTTTAATCCTAACTAGCATATTATGAAGTTCTTATACTACAAAGTACTAGTTAGATGACATACCTTTTGATGTAGCTTGATGTCTTCAAGGTTTAAGAGCTTAGCCCCAATAGTGTGGAAGCCTCAAATGGAATCACAAATCACCAAAACACCTTGGAAGACTTTAGAGAATATGGATACTTGGTTCTCTCTAGTGAAATTGGCTAGCCCTCTTAGTGACCCACACTAGTAGTCATTTCACCAACCAAGGACATCTTTATATAGTGTGGAGGATTAGGGTTAAACCCTAATACCCATGACCTTTTATTTCCTAGGATCCATGGGTTAAAACTCCATGGACTATCCATGAAGACTTAGCCCAACCTAAATGAACTTGGCCCACTACACATATATATCTAAGAGTCCATATTATATATACTATTAATCGTTAAAAGGTCGAGGAACGGTAACTTTCTTTCTCTTTCTTTTGCTGCCACCGAAGTTTATCTCATCATAAAAAAGCCCCAGTTCTTCTCTTCTTGCCTTTCCTTCTTATCCGTTTCAGTCGCCGCTTGCCCCCTCCTCGTCCAATAAAAATTCGTCCGCTTTTCTTCATTTCCTCTTTCTTTCTGCTTACTTCCCTCTCCACCTTCTCTTTCGCAAACACATACAATTCCTAAAATCAGAAAGTACGAATCTACAAAAAACTCTTTATGCTTATGAAATCAGATCAAGGAAACCTACCAGATGAGTCCAGTTGCAAAGCTCGAATGTCCTCATCGATATTATCTACGATTGAAAGAAAGGTAAAAAGTTCAGTATTCTGCATAAATTTTATAAATATTTAGGGATTAACAGACACAATACAAAAAGAAAATCCGATTACTGAACTACAGATTCCCCCCACCGTCTTTCTCATCTCCGGTCTCTATCTACTCCTCCGACTTCCTCCCCCGCCTAAAAGGGACCGCTTCCATCGCCACCAATCCCTCTACTTGAAGGGGTTTATACTCAGATCAGGGAGGAAATCATTGTTGAGAAAGAAGCTTTCGAGACTCTCATACGTATTATTGTTCATTGCTGCCTCCACTGCTCGCCATGGAGATTCTCTCTTCAGCTTCCGTTGATTCCTTCTCTTCAATAACACATGCTCGCCGTCGACTTCCAGGTCCCTTCAGCCCTCTCTCATCTGCTGCTTCCAGGTGTCAAATAGTCTAATTAACTGATTCAAATACCATTAGGCAACCTCATATTTTTCTAAATTCCAATTTTTTTGTCATGTTATGCTATAACCGGAATGTTTGTGTTTCTGTAGAAGCCTTTTTGTTGATCATCTGCTTTGAAGCTTCAATTTGGAGGTAATTTTTATGGTATTTTCTTTTAATAGATCATTTGTTTAGTTTAGGGTTTTAGGTATTCCACTGATATTTGTAATTCCTTTCGATTGTAGATGCTGCCACGTCCGATTCGTTTGCTCTCCACCAGTTTGTTGATTACAATTTTGGTGTTAATCGACTCAAGTATGGATGGTTTTCTAGAAAACAGACAGCGATGGATGGGGGTATCTTTTTTTTTGGTGAAGACTGAATAACCCTAGAACAGTAAAACTTTTATTTGATTTCATTCTTGTAGAAGATTCTTTTAGATCATCACAACTGGCATATGTTTTTATTCTTCTTTTTTTCAACCAACCATCGTCACAAAGCGGGACCTGACTTACCTATAAACTCTCAACCTGTGTGTCATGTTAGAGTTTTTCAAGCAGATGTGGAAAGAATCTAATGTTTTTGATTTGTAACCTGTTTCTGTATGGAATGTCAACTTATTTGTTAAATTTCTGTTGATGAACTGAACTGACCTAAAATCTATAATACTATATCCTTTTTTGCCTCCACAAGACCACCAATTGACCCTTTAATGGCACAAGCAGTTTTATCACCTCCTAATCCAAGAAAGCCCTCGGGTCCCACAAAATTAAAGGAAACTTTCAGAATGAGAAGTGGGGCAGCTGGTGGGACCCGTAGGTGTATGGTTCAAGATGATAGTGTTCATGATGATGAGGTTGATGTTTCAATTCCAGGGGCAAAAAAGGGAAGAAAGTGGAGTAAAGCTGTTAGGAAAGCAGCTAGGATGCAGGTAGCTCGGGAAGCCGAACCGGTCAAAGTAGAACTAATGGAAGTTGGTGAAGAAGGTATGCTGATTGATGAGCTGGCGTATAATTTAGTTGTGAGTGAAGGTGAAATACTAGGGCATCTTTATGCAAAGGGTATTAAGCCTGATGGGGTGCAGAAGCTTGATAAGGAAATGGTGAAGATGGTTTGTAGGGAGTATGAGGTGGAAGTTATTGATGTGGGTCCCATTAAAATATCAGAACAAGCTAAAAAGAAAGAATTTTTTTTATGAAAAAGACTTGGATCATTTACAAGATAGACCCCCTGTTCTCATAGTCATGGGTCATGTTGATCATGAAAAGGTAATAATAAGTAATACTTACTGGTTTAAATTGTTTGATTTCCTTAAAAGACTATTTTATCTTTTTTGTTGCTAATATTGTTTTTTTTGTATATGACAGACAACCCTTTTGGAATTTATCCGGAAAACCAAGGTACAATTTCATCAATATTATTTCTTTATGATTAAAGAACGAAAAAGATAGTCTTTGTAACATGAAATGTAGATAAAGATTGGATCTTTATGATTAAAGAATGAAAAAGATAGTCTTTATAACATGTTCTTTTCCAGTTTTGGTTTTAGAGTTGACTAGGACCAATGAACTGGATGCTGATTACAAATATCTGTTCTTTCACCTCTAAAATCCAATAACCTGTCTGTGTGAAGGGTTTCCGCCACTGTGCACTAAGTATTGGTGTTGTGTAGAAAAGGGTATTTATGTAATTCGGATATACTAATTACTTACCTGAAACACTTTGTACCCTTTATCTGGGATCTGCCACTTCCACAGAAGAGGCTCCAAGCTAATGAAAATAAAAATTTGATTAAAATATGCATATAGGGGTAAAATGGTAAAAACATACTTGCACACAAACCTGAGCCATAGGACTACCATTATCAGTATTTATAAGCATCCTTGAATTTGTGTCCACCGCAAAAAGATTAGCACGGTTTTCATCATGGAAAAACTTCGGCTTTGCACTGCATAAAAAATAAAAAAATAAAATATATATATTTTTTCTTTAAATACGTTTCATAAACATATATATATATATATATATATATATATATATATATATATATATATATATATACACACACACACACACAATCTTTAAAGTAAAGAAATGAGTATAACCTGCGAGTTATGACAACATCAAAGTGTTGGAGCCAGTCAAGAGTCACCAAGGAGCTGACTGGGGTGTCTCGACTTAGATGCTTATTATCGCTGACCTGGCAAAGAAATCAAAGTAACCGTTGACGAATTTCCTTATAACCTAAAGTAATTAATTTATTGATTTGCCTATCTGATTTTCTTTCAATTCAATGGAGTTGATGTCAATCGATTGTTGAGAGTATGATGAAAACGTGGGATTTTGAATAGTTTTTTATTTATTTGATTATTTGTTTTTTTATATATACATGCTTGCTTCCATATATAGATGCACTTTTGAATGCTATTTGTTATACATCTTTTCCTTTCTGCACCGTTTATTTGTGTTAGTAATGCAGGTCTGTATACCCTTGATGATTATTGAAGGCCCTGTTGCTGTAAGTTTTATTTTCTGGGTTGAAGGGTATTTTTGGAAACATTTAGACAAAAAGATCGAATCTTTGAAAATTTTATTTGTATTGTTGCTATTTCTGGTGGTTCAACTTTTGGAACCCCTTTTGTGAGTCTTATAAATTTTGCTTCTTTACTCATTACAGATGCTGCAAGCCATTGTTTTGTTGCTGGAAAAAAATAAACTTCTTCTTGAGTTTGGACTTTGTCAGGCACAGGTTGTAAACATTTTTTTGTTTTTTTTAATTATTAACAGATTTCATGTGCTATAATTTATTTAAAAAATAAAATTTTTTGTTTAATTCATTTGTATTGCTCGATGGTGGTGTACTTTTTTATTTGCAAAATCTTGGATATAAAAAGCAATATATAAGCTTCATGGATAGCATAACAATGGAATTTTGGATTGTTGTATCTAATCATACCCACTACAAAATCATAACACAGGTAAACTCAACATTTTAGCATTAAATATTTAAATAAAAACTCAAAATCATATATTTATGACTTTTTTTCTTTTCTATCAGACAGCTGTTCTTGCAATGCCAAAAAATGGGATTTGATTGTTCCCAGATGTGTGGTTTGCTTATATAGAAGCTAAGACTCCAACATACTTTTTTTCTACCAGATGACTATTTTTGCAACGACAAAAAATGAAATTGGTTGGCTTCTAGATGTCAGGTTTGCTTATGTAGCAGCTAAGGCTTCACGAGATGGATTATGTACATATACACGTTGAAAGAACGAAAAAAAAATTGAATCAGCGCCAACGGGCGCGCATGATTCCATCTAGTTTAATTAGTTCATTTTGATCACTTAGTTAATTATAAATTAATTTCTTGATCAATACTAATTAAATACTATGATTATATTAATATATTAGAACTTATATTATATTAATATAAATCATAAATATACCATTCTCAAAATACTATCCATATAAATTGTGCCGGTGAAGTGCAACCCAAATGGACCATGCCGGGTCGGGTCAAGTACCTACCAAATATAGTTATAGACTTAGACATTAATCCAACATGTAATTATTATGCTAGTGAGAGCACAATTATTATGTTAAGTGTTGCAAGTTAGCAGTGTTAATTATAGAAAACAAAAGTTTCAATTCGCAAAGTTGTAGGATTTGAAAAGTTGTTTTGCTATAATTAAGGGAGAGGAATTCATACTTCATTTCAAATCTAAAAGTTTAGATTGAGATTTTAATCGAATTTAGTCATGGACATATGTGAATGTTATGTTGAAATAATTCAACATAAGGAAATTCTATATGTGGAAATATTATAGCGAAAGACTGGTAAAGTATCATGTCTGTATGTCAGATATTATGAATCGTATTCCATATGCTTTAGATATAGGATCAATTACATAAGCAATAATATTAATCTGTTCTAATTTTCCAAATGCCAAGGGAATTAAGAGGGAAAAGAGACTAGAACGAGATATGACTAAAATGGTTCAACAATTGTTGAGGACAATCTGAGGTTTACCAAAGATTGGTTACTTATGGACAGTTGGAAGTATATTGTAAATTTTGGAAAGGAACATATTGACATACTTTGAGAAGAGGTAACTCTTGTTCAGGAGTGATAGTCAAAATGAGAATATGGAAATGTTTCCATAAGTGGAAGTTACTTTTTAAATCCGTGTAAGATTAGAAAACTTAATGCAAGAAGGATGTTCAAAGGAATGTATTTCGAATCCGAGACTTCGTTTCCATTGTAATACTTTGAAATGTCTGTTGCCAAGTCTTTGTGACTTTGTGCATAGTCATTACAAGAGGATAATTGCATATAAGTTTAAAATCTAACAGATTATAGTGAATGACAAGAATTTGGCTTTCTTACATTTACGATAAGGATTTGGAATTGTGAAATGAGTGTCATTGAAATGCTTTCAATTGATCTATTTCACAAAGAAAGGACCATAGGGAAACATAGTGTGCATGCTTGGAACATGGCATAACTGTTGTTTTAATTCAAGTATTAAGTTGATTAATTGAAACATTATACAATGAATAATGTGTAATCAATATGGTGATTAAATAAAATGTGTTTTATTTATATTCATAAGTTCTGAGACCATATTGGATTCAATTATTCTTGTGTTTCACTTTGCATGTTTTGACTTCCAGAATAACTAGGTTATTCAAACTATCCACAGTCGATCATACTTTGGAAGTAGGTATTGAGGCAAGACTGTCATGAATCTAACTATAGATTGTCTAGGTGTTTTAGACATAGCACAAGTTTGCTGCAGTGTTCATGAGTACTTCTGGAATAAGATTCGAGTATTGTATTAAACCCACGCTCATATGAATCACTTCATGGATTTTATCACGAGTGATTTTGAGACGATAATATCTTATATTCTTGAAACCAAGACATGTGAGTTGTATTTTACAAATCGGTTGCATATTGACATATGTAAACGCACCAGTAACTTGGTGTTATAAAACGTATTCTTGTGTGTGATTTGATGAGTAAGTACAAGCAAGAATTTGAGTCGAAGTTTATCCCTTCCTTTTACCCTTGGAGGGATAAAAGCGGTATCTGTGGGCCCCTCGATGATTTAGTGATGACACCCGAAGCGCTTGGCCAAGTCTGGACTGATTTGATTTGTTCAATTAGTTAGTCATCATAAATCGGAAATCAGGAAACAAAAGATTGACAGAGAGAATGATTATAATCAATGTCTCAGTCCATATGATATCTTGTAGAATGGAGGAATATATGATCCCTTATCTAATGGACGTGTCGTTGACTAGGTCAGAGTTCGACAACGACTTTTAAGAGCTACGATTTCTAGTCGGGTTGTGGAGTCATACTTGCAATAATAGTTATTAGACTTATCCAAGTAGGAGACTGTTGGATTAGATGTCTAAGCCCATAACTATAATTGGTATGTACTTGACCCGAGTAACATGGTCTATTTGGGTTGCCTTTCACAAGAGCAGTTTGATAGGATGGACTTTTGAGAAGAGGTTATTTGTGAATTATTAATATATTATAAGTTCTAATATATTAATATGAAATCATATTAGTATTGATCATGAATTAATTTGGAATTAATTTAGTGATCAAAAGAGACTAATTAAATTTATGGGGACTGATTATGTAAATACGTGATATATATAAGGTATGGGCTATTGATCTATGATGGGCTAAGTTTGTGTAAGTATCCATGAAGAGTTAGCCCACATGAAATATGGATCATAACCCAAGTGTACGGATTAGGGTTTACATGACCCTTGGATTCCTACACTATATATATATATATATATATATATATATATATATATATATATATATATATATATATATATATATATATATATATATATATATATATATATATATAACACTATAACCTAAAATCGGTTGCCTTAGTGTTCTTAGAGATCATAGAATCAATTTTAAGTGCTAGCATACTCTCTTCCAAAAGTCATCCTTTTGTTAATGGTGTTTGTGAATCATTTGAGGCATCACATTTGAGGTGCTAAGTTCTTAAAGGCCAAAACTACAAGCTGTAACAAGAGGTAATTCTATAACTCATTTTTATGTTGTTTATGTCAATTGTATGCTAGTTGTAGGCTTTATGCTTTGGAAATAATATTGCATGTATAATTAGAGAAAACATAGATCCAAAACATTTAGGGTTGTATGTGCACCATAAGATGTTGTAGTATACAAAACCCAATAGAAATCTTCTCATTTTTCTCAAGTTTTTTTTCCCTTTCAGCTTCTTTTCAGAATTCACATTCTCCTCCTCTTCCCCCAAGCTTGTATTTTTCTGTCAGCTTCTTTTCAGTTCCTTTAGCAGAAATCATATCTTCCTTCGCCTCCCCAAGCTTATTTTGTTTCAACTCCTTTGCATCTTCAAATAGTTTTTTGACTAAAAATAAATCTTGCATAAAATCATCAGAAACTCACAATAGTCCTCAGAAAAAGGACTGATAGTACCCAAAAAATTAACAAAAAGATTATTGAAAATATGAACATCATTTATTTTAAAATTAACCATATCCCCATCAAATTCAACAGAAAGTGTACCAGCAAAAACATCAATTTATGTTTTAGCAGTTTTCAAAAAAGGCCTTCCCAAAATGATTGAGTTTTTTTTTTTTTTTTTTTTTTTTTTTTTTTTTTTTTTTTTTTTTTCAGATACATCCACAACGCCCATGTCTAGTATGTAAAAATCTACGAAAATTAATTCGTTCACTTGGACAAAAACATCCTCCAATACACCTTTTGGGTGCACTATTGAGTGATCAGCCAACTGAATGATGGTCCTAGTCATTTGTGAAGATCCCAAGTTTAATTTTTCAAAAACAGAAAGTGGGAGGATATTGACTTAAGCACCTAACTCTTGCATGACTTTTGAAAAAAATAAGGTTTCCTAACTTACAAGGAATCGAGAAATTCCCGGATCCTTGCAATTTAAGGGCAAACCTTTTTGCAAAATCACAGAAATGTTTTCACCAACTTTAATTGTTTCATTTATTTTCAGTTTTTTTTTTCTTAGAAACACATAATTTTTTTAAACATTTAGCATAACGAGTTATTTTACTTTCCAAAGGGGATTGTCGCTCCTTTTTATAGAATATTTTTGGCTATTATTTTTCCCCACAATCGATGTGGGATATGGGACTGGTGGTTGAATATCTCTTCTTTGCTTCTTCTTAGTTCACGTAACAGGTGGTTAAAGGTTTGAGCTTCGATTTTCAATGGTGGTTTTGAGTGGAGAATCCTTCGCACATCATCACCTTCTAAAGCTTCGAAGCACATGGAGAATGGTAGAAAGACATTGTCTTTATGGTGGGGAATCCTTTGCCGAGCCTTAATTCCCTCTAGTTCGTTCACTGGTTCAAGTAAGATCCGACCCTGTCACACGATTTGACCTACAAATGAGATATAAGCTAATTCGAAGTTATAAATTTGACCAAGCAAGTTAAGAAAGATCCGACTGCTGATTATAGATTCCTTTTCTGTTTAAAATTTATCTTGATTCATGTTGCAATCCATGTTCGTGATTTGTTGATACGTTATTTTGTTATTCCGAATTACTTACCGATTATTTTTTCTTGAAGAAATTAATTGAAAATCAAGTAAGTTAACTACTTGTTAACCGTTTGATTGATGCTTGGATATGGTCGATCCTGATAGCACCATCAAATTCACTTGATCTTCATCTTTGTCCATGTAAATTGTTTTTGTTCTGTTATGTTATTACTAAAATTGTTATTCGTCTTTAGGATGATCTATCTTTTACATCCATTCTGAAAACACTCCTAATAAGACAGTAGAAAAGGAGAAGAGTAAAGATGGGAAAGAGAAAGTAGAAACAAAAACACAAAGACAAGTGGAAACATTTTCTAGCATAAGTTGCAATGGTAATCTAGTTTGTACAGACCAGGGAAAAGCCGTCTCTTATGTATTCAAGAATTTGAATATGGTCAAAAGGAAACTCTTCTCTTTTGATTCATGGTTTATTGCACACAAGCAATTTGATGAAAATCCTCAAAGAGTTCATTGTTGTTCTTGGCTTAAGAACAGGGGTTGTTTGGACCTTCAACCATTTTCATGTTCCGTGCATTGCATCAAATCTCTTTTACATACTCTGTCTTCACCTCACCTTTGTTCAAAAAAAAAATAGCAATCCCAGCTTGGATTTGAGCTACTTCAAGAAACTAGATTACTCTTCAAAAGATCTAAATGGAAATATTTGATCTCAAAAGAAACTTATACATATCGGAAATCACATGCTTTCCATTTCCTCTAAGATGGTTTGGAGAATGGTATTACAGGACATATTTAGATGTAGGTGAATTTGGGTTTTGTGGATCTGTTGTAAGACTTATGAATTTAATAGATCGTCCAAGTATTTCGGTTTATATTTATAGGTATATGAGTGGGCCAGATAGGGTACCTCAAATAGTTCCTAAATCTATATGTATATTTGAAAGGTATGCTGGAGATATTGCTTGGAGACATATTGAAGCATTTATATTTTATATTTTATTTTTTAAGGTGTTAATTTGTTTTTAATGTAATGTGTTAATGTTATTAAACTTTTATCCTTATTTATTTATATTATTGTATTAAAGTTGGATTTATTAATTTTTGAACATTTTTATTAATAATTAATGGTCTCCGCTTAGCCGGTTAATCCCTTGACTCCAATCTAACGCCGAGCTATCGCCAAAAGTTTTTTACAACCTTGATACACACACACACTAGGTGTATACCTGCACAAATGGACGACGACAATTATTATTGTTTCAATGATTGGTTTTTTTAGAAAGTCTTATTTGATTATTTCAATGACTATAAATTTTCTTGCTGATATGTTAGAAAATTTGGTACCCAACCTTTGGGCAAACATAATACCCACGTTAAAAAAGAAAAAAATCATTGATGTTTCTTTCCTTCAATATTTTCGTTGATTATTTTTTACCATAATTAGTTTTTTTCATAGATGAAAGGTTTGTGCATAACATAATTATATATTAAGTTATCAAGAATGTAACTCTTAAATTTTAAGAAAAATTAAATATGCTTTATAATATATATATATATATATATATATATATATATATATATATATATATATATATATATATATATATATATATATATATATATATATATTCTATAATGAATTTTCTATCCACAACTTTATGTCATTATTCAACAATGAATAAATGAATAATCGCATGTTAAAACTAAAATTAGAATTTACTACAAAAATACACATACATAAATTTATAATAGAATAACAACCTTATAATGAATATATGATTAATCAAATGTTAATATTCATATTATAATTACTTCAACAATACATATATACAATATTCATTACAGAATAATAACATAAACATAGTGTTTTTACGTTCTCACACTATTTACTGTTTTTATTTGAACTTACTTCTATATATATATATATATATATATATATATATATATATATATATATATATATATATATATATATATATATATATATATATATATATATATATAATCGGTATTCATATGAATTTAGACTCATATATACACACATAAAATATTTTAGAGTTTTCGATTATTTCTGTATCCAGTTATATTTGGAAAGTATCACTATATCTAAGGTCCCCCAATCCCAATTGAATGAGCGATTCACGTGTTTACTAATTCCACTTCAACATAGTCTAACTATAATCCAAGCAAATCTGCACTCAAATAGATTGCTGCCTGAATCTGGACCACTTCTCCGATATCGATGGCATCTCCCATGTCTCAAAAAATATCGAAATTCATGACTACAAACTTGAAAATAATTCAATGACAAATAGTATTTAACAGCTGAAAATCTGACCGTAAGTTGGTCCTACTAATTTTGTTCACCTGAGATTAAATGTGTGGAGGACAAAAAATAGATTAAGAGCCTCATATAAATTGGCGTTGAAATCCATTTAGATACTCTTCCATATAATTTCTAGTTACATTCCTCGACCATTTGGATTATTAAAAATAAGTTACAGAATAAATAAAAAATATAAAAAAATGGCTGCATCAACTTCTATAGGTTTGTTTCTCTTTGTAGGATTTCTAGTCGCAAGAACCAAAGCAGGGCCAATCGATGTCAAAACTAAAGGTGCCAAGGGCGATGGCGTCGCCAATGATGCAGAAGTACGTACATAAACACATATACATACACGTTACGTTTTTTCTTTTTAATTTCTTCTTTTCATATGAATATTCATTTAAATTTGGATTGATCTGTTGTGGGCATGCATTATATATATATATATATGCAGGCGATTATGACTGCATGGAAAGAGGCTTGTGATTCCCCAAACCCATGTCAGGTGGTGATCCCACCGGGAACATATATGGTGTCTTCTCCACTTACATTATCAGGTCCATGCAAGAACCCTATTGAGATAAATGCAAATGGAGCCACCCTCAAAGCCCCATCGGATCCTACCGGCATAAAAGGACCAGGTTGGATCATGTTTAAAAATGTCGATAAGATGACTTTATCTGGAGGTATCTTCGATGGACAAGGCCAGGAGGCTTGGAAGACAAACAACGCTGCCAAAACCGGAAAGTGCGACTTACCATATGTACGTATATGTAGTAGATCCCTGATTATATATATGATATGATATGTCCTTGGATTAATTTGATTGATATTTGTTTTTCAATTAATTTGATCAGAACTTCAGATTCGATATGGTGAAGGCTTCGTTCATTAGAGGTATAACATCAATGAACAGCAAACACTTTCACATGAATTTTCTTGGGTGCGACGGAACAACCGTTGAGAAAGTGACGATTGAAGCACCGGCGGAGAGTCTGAACACAGACGGGATGCATATCGGGAGAACAAATGGTCTCAACATTACCGATTGCACTATAAAAACAGGCGATGATTGTGTCTCCATTGGTGATGGAAGCTCGAATATCCATATCGAGAAAATAAAATGTGGACCTGGACATGGCATCAGTATCGGAAGCCTGGGTAAGTACCCGGATGAAGCACCGATTGACGGAATCTTTATCAAGGGTTGCACGATGACCGGCACCGATAATGGTCTCCGGATCAAGACGTGGCCTGGTTCACCACCTGGAAAAGCAGTCAACATGCATTTCGATGATGTTCAAATGGAAAATGTCGGAAACCCTATATTAATCGATCAAGAATACTGCCCTTATGTCGGTTGTAAACCTGAGGTACGTTATTAATCCTTCAATTCAATTCCTTTCTACAAGACTTTTAGCTCTTCTGATCACATTTCATTTAATACTTTTCGTTCTTGCTCAGACCAACTCCTCAAAGGTGAAAATTGCAGACGTTTCGTTTAAAGGAATCAGGGGTACGTCTTCCACAAAAGCAGCGATTAGGCTACTGTGCAGCAAAGACATACCATGCGAGAAGGTGGAGTTGGCTGATATCGACTTGAAATACGAGGGAAAAGAAGGAGCAGGTGCCATCTCGGAGTGTAAAAACGTGAAACCAATGACCACCGGAAAAATCATCCCCGAGGCATGTGCAGCACCAGTAGAACCCTTTAAAGAAAAAGGTGGCGAAGCCGATAGCAGCAGTTAGCCGTTGATGATCGCTGCTCTGTTTCATCGTGTAATTAAGTAGTGGCGGTATGATTGTAATCGATTAATTACTAGATGACCAAATGCAGTTTGTGCGTGAATATTCGTGTATCGGTTATATCATTGTTGTTTTATATTATTTCTGGTCAGTGTATGTATACCGTCATTAGACAATCAAAAATGATAATTAAAAATTCAATTTTCATACGATTTGTTTGTTTGTTTGGCTTTTTATTTAAGTTATACTAAAATCTCTTTATTATTATTATTTTTTTGGAGAAAAGTGCACAATATTCCACGTGTCATATTTTATTATTATTATCCAAAATGGTTTCAAATTGTAAAAATGGTCATCCTGTGACTTCAAATTTCGGGTTAACGAACCCATAATTGATCAAATAAAGTCTTGGGTTTTAAGGGAATAAAGTTTTGACCATATTCGATGTTGAAAATGTCAAGTGATTTAAGTCCTTGAATTGTATTGTTTTTGAGCCAAAGGATAAAATGAGAAAAAAATGATATTTCGAATTTCTTACATGAATTAATAAATTTAGTGAAGTATGTTTTAAGTCAAAAGTAAATAGATAAAATTGTGAGGCTTGTCAATATACCTTTGTGTGCATATAAAGATCACTGAAAACAAAGTTGAAACGAAGAAGTTATGACTATTTGAATCTGTAATAAAACTAAGAAAAACCCGTCACCACGGCGTAGTGAGGAGTTCACCACAGAGTGGTGAGTTGTGCAACTCAAGCCTTTAAATTAGTGTTTGGTTCGTATTTAAACTCTTCAAACCCTTGTTTTAGGTTATTTTGCAGCTTCCATTGCATTAAGAACCCTTCTTTTTAGCAAACCCTAGCTTCCTTTTATAAATCAAGCTCCCCATCTATCTTCTTATCCATATTCTTGAGTTTTTATGGCTTTTGGGTGTTGTGTTTTTCAAAGACTTGGTTTTGAAGCTTTGTAAGTGAAGTGATCAACCTTCGTCTACCTTCTGGACCATTGTGAGTTACAAAGATCCTTGATGTATTGTGTTTCATCATTAGATCTATGGGTATAATGTGTTTTGGTCCATTTTAATGAATTTGGTCCCTTTTTACTTGTTCCATGGAGTTTGAAGAACTCCATGAGATTTGGTTTATGTTTAAATTTAAGATCTAGTGATTTGGTGGAGTAGAGAGTGTATGCAAGAACACTCTCCTTACTTCATGAATGAAGTGGATTTTGGACATTTCTTAGCTTAAGGTTTTAGATCTTGGAAATTTGTGGCCTTATTATGGATAAAGTTGAAAACTTTATCCATCTAATCATCATGATTGATTCAGATTTAGAAGTTGGAGGCTTGGACTTAATAGATTAAGTCGAGAAAGATATATCATTAGATTCTTTGAGACTTAAAGTTTAGATATTTATTGTTTAGACCATCCTAATGGAGAAAGTTGAAAACTTTATCCATTATGAATTATTAAGTACTAGATCTGAAAAGTTGGAAGCTTGGACTTAAGAGTTAAGAGCTTAATGGAATAATCTGTTGAGGACGTCTACCAAGGTGTGGTGGGGTGTTGGCCACTTCGTGGTACACCGCACGTAATGCCCAGATCTTGATGTATATTTTTCATAATTAAATTATCATTTTGAGGATTGCCACAACATGGTGGAGGCACCACCACGATGTGGTGAGGCAAGAAAGGTTCATGTGTCTCATTTAAGCCACCATGACATGCCAGTATTGGCCACAACGTGGTGGACGATTGATGTTAAAAACCTATTTTTCCGTGTTTTCTCCCTATTTAAAGGAATAAGGAGGCTAGGGTTTGCTCATCCCCAACCTCTACCAACCCCCTCAAACCCTAAAGAAAACCCTAATCACTTTCCTTAATTATTGAGCTAGTTTTGGTGTTCCTTGAAGCTAAAGAAGGAAGAAGGAAGCAAAGATCAAGCAAGCAAGTGTAACACTCCAATTCAGGTATTACTCTTTAGACCCTTAAGAAGGAAAAGATGGCATAAAAGGTCACTTAGTATGCGGGGCGTCCTCCAGGTGTACGCTTAGCGTACTAAGGATGCATGATCGCGGAAGGTGGCCGCGTACACATAGGTACGCGGGGCGTATGCGACAGAGGGCCAAAACCCTGATTCTCGGACTTTACACCTATTTAAACACAGTTAAGCCTCTTAGACCAAACCCTAGTCAGCCTCCATAGTCTTATTTCACCCTTCTACACCAGAGATACCCTGTGAGAGTGTTTTTGATCTTAAGGAGTGTATTTGGTGGCCATTTTAGTGTCCATTCAAGAAGAAGGAGATGCTAATCAACCTTGGAATGGCATTGGATTTCAAGAACCTGCATCTAGTTCACCCTGAAGAGCTTCTGGAGGTATAAAGCTTTGATCTTCCCATCTTATTCATTAGATCTAGCTAGGATTTTCTATTTTGTCGCTTTAGTTGGTTTTGGACCACCTCTTGAGAGTTTGAGCAACTCTAGAGCTTAAGGAGGATAGATCTGAAGTCCTTGGTGAATTCATAGCATAAAAATGGAGTCTTGATGGGTGTTTTGACCTCATACATGGATTAAGACTCTTGGAAAGGTCTTAATGGGTTGTTGGGAGCATAGGGGACATGCAAAGGCATAAAGTTGCCAAATTTATGCATTAGGATGTCTTAATGAGATTAAATCTAAGGTTTGGATGTTAGAATATCGAGTATTAAGCACTTAATGGAAAATGTGCTTAATCTGTTTGTACGTTGGGAGTAACTTAGAATATGCAGCGTGTACAACTCAGGGACTCAGTATGCTGCGTGCGACATCCCTATTTTCACGGCCAGAAAAGACCGGTTTTGTTTATGCTTTATAAAAACCAGAGTATCTCTTTTAATAAAAACGTTGCAGAATTTGTTCCCAGTAAAACATGATAAATAAGTTATCAAAGCATTTCCGAGGAAAAGTATTTTTATTAACATTTGGGATGTCATCGTCAATACAGAAACATAAGCATAAACAGAACTTTTATTCATTATCGCTAGTGATTTACATCTCCTTAATCTCTCAGTGTAATGTGACATCATAACAACACCTGTGATATAAATAAACTGAGTGGGTCGGGTTGTGAAACCTGGTGAGTACATAGCGTTTTCAACCCACAATAATATAATTATTATGTTTAAACAATTAAGCAATCAACCCAATTATCCATCCCCATTATCTTCTTTATTCTTAAGGATCTACCCTAAGAATCAACGATTTCTCGTTCACTCATTCCTAAGGATCATCCTATGGAATCGGCACAAAGTCCATCGTTGCCACAGTTTACACAACGGACACTAAGTCTGCATAGTCGCCAGGGTTTAGGCATTAAGTCTGCATGATCACCAAGGTTTAGGTATCAAGTATGCATGATCACCAGGGTTTAGGTATCAAGTCTGCATGATCACCAGGGTTTAGGCATCAAGTCTGCATGATCACCTAGGTTTAGGTATCAAGTCTGCATAATCACCAGGGTTTAGGCATCAAGTCTGCATGATCACCAAGGTTTAGAGTACACCGGGTGAACACATCATTCACAACACTTATAGGTTGCGAGCCTACTAGTGTTCCACTGGACTGTCTAGAATAGTCTGTGGTTGTCATCCATACTCTGATGAATGACGGGGCCATCGTTTGGGAAAAGGCTTCTCACATCGTCTACCCTTCACCCTCACCTCGTGGTCTATAACACCTCTCAACTCATCACCCAACTCATATTACATCTACCCATGTTGTACCCCAACATTATCGTAGATATAAAATACATAAACAGTTTAAATCATTTAAAACATGTATAAAATTGTTCATCCAGCATAGACATCAAGTATTCAGATAATATGCACACATAGCATGTAATTTATATAAAATACTTCATATCTATGTGTAAGATGAAAGTAACTATGCACTCACCTGATAAGGTGATGACTCGGTACTCGGACAACACTTCGTTACTATTAAAACAATTTCCCTCGGACAAAACAACGGGTTTCCTTGGAAACCGGGCTCTGCTGGAGCAGAGTTTTTGAGACGAAGGCTCTTCCTTTCGGAGTCGTTAGGTGCTCCGGGGCTTCTGCCTCGTGCTAGGGGGGTTCCCTAGGCTTTTTTTTGGGGGGGGGGGTTTAGGGCTTAGAGAGAGAGAGAGAGAGAGAGAGAGAGAGAGAGAGAGAGAGTATAGAGAGAGAAAGAAGTGGGGAAAGGTGTAAGAAAAAGAGGCAGCCTCGAGCCTTTATTTATAGGCCTCCAGGGGCGTCACCACGTCGAGGTGGCCCTCACCACGTCGTGGTGTTGCGTAGGCTCCAAGTTTTCACCTGGTGCTGACACGTGGCATCGCACATAGGGTGAAAATCAGCCGATTTTCAAAAATTCATAACTTTCGCATACGAACTCCGTTTTTGACGTTCTTTATATCCACGTGTGGGTAAAAATAAGATCTACAACTCTCATTTAGACTCCGTCGGCTAATTCTCGACCGATCTTAAATTTAATAGTAGGAGGAGATTATGTTGTTAAATGTCCGCGTAAAATTCATAACTTCTACATACAGAGTCCGTTTTCGTCTATGTTTTTACCGTTGAGTTCATATTAATGAGATCTTCAACTCTCATTAAGGTTGCGTAAGCCAAAAACCGCTCGAACTAAAATTCGAGTTTCGGGCTGTACACTGTTAAGCCGAATCTTAGAAAAATCATAACTTCTTCATACGAAGTCAGATTTGGGCGTTCTTTTTATGGATATTCTCGGTTTAATGTATACTACAACTTTGGTTTAGATCACTAAGGGTAAAAAGTCCTCCATCATAAATTCACTATTTACGTCTCCCGGTGTTGTGCCGGTTTTGTCGTAAAACTTCGACGGGCCATAACTTCTTTGTTATAACTCGGATTTCGGCGTTCTTTATATGTACGGAACCCTTGAGACATATTATACAAATTGAATAGCCCAGATCTACGGGTGTTACACTGTGCGTACCAGGGTGGTACGCAACGCGTACGCACATCAGATGGACTCGGACTTGTTTTGGGCTTGTAAGCCTTTGGGCCTTAATTAGTCATTGGGCCTGGTCACATTTTGAGTTAGTAGGCCAACTTATCTGTTTTGGGCCATGGTTCCTATGGTTGGGATTTATTGGGCCATGGGGCCCATTAATGATTTGGACATGGACTTTAGGGCCATTAGCAAAGGAAGACTTTTTGGCCATTGTAAAAAGGACTTGGGGATTGGGTCCTTTAATTTGGATTATGTCCGACTTTAACTTGGATTAATTGTTCAGCATGGGTGGTCACAGACCGTTAGGAGAGCAACTTTCAGATTTAGCAGATAGAGGTGAGTCTTCTCACCATACCAATGGGTCCAAGGCACCAAGGCCGACCCATTTTATGAAATATGGATTGTCGATTGATTAAGCGTTATGTTAGTATGACATTTGCATAGAAGACCCCAGGGGGTTCCTGTGGCAGTAGACTGAGACCACGTGGGGGTTCCCGTGGCATTTGGTATAAGACCTTGGAGGGTTTCCATGGCATCCTGGTATATTTGCATGTTTAGTTTGTATGATATTTTCTTGGTTGGGAAGACCATGTGTGGGTTCCCATGGTAGGAAGACCATGTGGGGGTTCCCATGGCAGGAAGACCATGTGGGGGGTTCCCATGACAGGTATTTAAGACCATGTTGGGGTTCCAGTGGCACTAGGTGTAAGACCCTGGAGGGTTTCCATGGCTTCCTTATATGTTGTATGCATGGCTTATGTGATATATGTAGCTTTTATAGCTAATACGATATGTGTTATGTGGATTGTGTGTGGGGTATACTCTGGGGGACTCACTAAGCATTAACTTACAGTTTGTGGATTTGTTTCAGGTACATCTGAGCCCAAGGGAAAGGGCAAAGCTTGATGGCGCAGTGTGCACTCTCTCTCCTGTGCTTTTATGGGACACTTTGATGATTTGAAATAAAATTGTATTTGTCATGAATTTTGAAAACAATTGTATATGGGATTTCATGGTTTGTGGAAAGTATTTTGGTTAATCAAAAAATGAAAATTTTCTTTTGAAAATTGGGTCATTACAGCAAGTCTCCATTCTTCACCTTAACACTCTTCTAGACCTTTGTAAGTGTCCAAGACTCGATTTTTATCATGCTAGGTTGCTGGATCTTGAGTTTTATCCCATTAACTTCTTGTTTTTTCTTGTTGGGATGGTGAGATCTCTTAAAGTTTGCAACTTTATGAATCACTGGGGCATTTGGTGTAATATGTGCCTTGGATCTGGAGTTTGGTTGGGCTTTCAATCCGTGTATGAGATTTAGGTTATAAACCCTCATTTTGACCTAATATGGCTTCAAGACATGCATTGGACATGCATGTCATAAAGCACTAACTTTTAGGTTAGTTTTGGTGCTAGAATCACTTCTAGAAAGGATAGACTTTAGATTTGATGGAATAAGTTCTTATTGGTTAAGATCATGCATTGTTAAACCTTTTCGGACTTAGGGATTTGGGTTTTGGACCTTTTGGGTGGTCCTAATGGATAAAGGTAGAAACTTTAATGTTCTAGACCATATTTTTGGACCAGATATGAGCTTTGGAGCTCTTAGAATCGAAGAAAACAGCTTAATGCATTAAGCTGTTGGAACCCCCCCAGCTACTATGACATGGTGGCTGAGATTTTCCCGATTGTTTGGTCGTATTCGGGCCACGACGTGGCCAAAGAAGATCACATCGTGGCGGTTGGTTGGATTCAACATTAACTGTTGACTTTGACCGTTGACCTTGAGGGTTGACTTTTGATTTGTGGATTTTTGTTCAACTATTAATTTCCTAATAGGTAGAATTGGGTTTTTCCTTGTGTGGTTATCTAGGTGGCGTTTAGCACCTGTTGTGGGATTTTGAGGGCGTGTTGACTTTTGAGCAGTTGTGCGAGGTGATTTTGCTCACTATACTGTAGGATACTAGGGATTGTATGTGCTTGTAGTCTTTGTGACTCCTGTTGTATGCATTGTATGCCTGTGTGCATGTTTGCTATATATATATATATATATATATATATATATGTGTGTGTGTGTGTGTGTATGTTTGTGTGTGTGTTTGTGGGGGTGAACTAGACTCGAGGGCGAAATAAACCTAGTACAACCTTATGCTGACATATGAGTTGAAATAGATTCGGGGGTGAAATAGACGCGAAGGTGAAATAGACCTGGTATAGCCTTGTGCGGACATATGAGTTGAAATAGACTTGAGGGTGAAATACGTAATATCCCGATGATAAGGTACTTTTAATTTAACCCTATAATTTAATTATGTTGCATTTTGGTCCCTAAGTTCAAGAAAGTGTGCAAAAGGAGCCCTAATGACATTTTCATAAATATGTCTTAGGGGAGTACGCTGGGCGTACTTTCCAGATTTGGAAACCCTGATTTTTAGGGTTTAGCTCGTACTTAAACACCCTTATGGCCTTATTTCCCCTCACCTCATCAGCCTCCATCCCTCTTTATACGTTTTGCAACCCTAGTTCACCTTGAGAATCTATTTTAAGCCTAAGAGTGTATGTTTTGTGCTTAGAAGAAGAAGAAAGAAAGCCAAGCTCATCTTGGAAGAGTGAAGCACTTTGGATCTGGGGTTTCTACATCATTTGCAACCTTTTTAAGGTATAAAGCTTGCAACTTTACCCCTTCATCATATAAATCTAGATTTGGATGTCTTAATGATGCTTTTTGGTCCCAAAATGTTAAATCTTGAGCATGGGTATGATTTTGGCTATGGAGTAACATATTTATATGTGGAATTCCAAAGGTCATGGATTAACCATAATCCATACCCATGGGTTTATGATCCATGGCTCATGTGGCCCAACTCTTTATGTATCCATACATAAACTAAGTCCAACATGGATCATAAGCCCAACATATAAATATAACTATTTTGCACAATTTGTCCCCATTGATTTAATTAGTCTCTTTTGATCACTAAATTAATTCCAAACTAATTCTTGATCAATACTAATTAAATCATATGATTTCATATTAATATATTAGAACTTATAATATATTAATAAACCATAAATAACCTCTTCCCAAAAGTCCATCCTAACAAATTGTCCTGATGATATGTAACCCAAATGGACCATGCTGCTCTCGGGTCAAGTACATACCAATTATAGTTATGTGCTTAGACACCTAATCTAACATATAGGAGATCTTCGGAGTGCCTTACCTGATTGACCTGATCCCTATCCCCATAAGGGATGTATGTGTGATAGTGGGTAAGGACTAGCTGAGCAGGTTTGGTGCCATGATTGATTGTGAAGGACAATGAGTGGTAGTTCAAACCCCAAGTGGAGGAGAACTGGTTATCTATGGAGAGGGCACCAAGGTTGATTTAGGGTTTTGTTTGGCAGCTAGGGCGCGATAGTATATTCGTCATAGATGTGCTGGTTTTTTGGCTTATGTGGTTGATACTCATGTTAGGGAGAAGACTTCAATTTCAGAGGTACCAGTTGGCAGGGAGTTTGCTGATGTTTTCCCGGAGGAGTTGCCCGGTGTGCCTCTTGAGGGGCAGGTTGAGTTCAGGATTGATCTCATGCTAGGTGCGACCCTGATTTCCAAGGTGCCATACCGCTTGGAACCACCTGAGATGCATGAGTTGTCATCTCAGCTTCAGGAGCTGCTAGGCAAACAGTTCATCAGACCGAGCAGTTCTCTGTAGGGAGCGCTGTTACTATTCGTTAAGAAGAATGATGTGTCGCATTAGATGTGTATTGATTAACGAGATTTGAACAAGTTAACGGTGAAGAGGATTGATGACCTCTTTGATCAGTTGTATTGTACATCATGGTTCTCCAAGATAGATCTGTGGTCTGGGTATCACTAGGTGAGAGTAAGAGAGGAGAACATGGAGAAAACCGTGTTTTGGACTCGTTATGGGCATTATGAGTTCGTGGTGATGTCGTTTGGGTTCACCAATGCGCCTGCTGTGTTTCTGGATATGATGAATCGAGTACGCAGGCCGATGATCTACCGATCTATCATTGTGTTTATTGATGATATCTTGGTGTGTTCCAAGACCAGAGAGCAGCATGAGGAGCACCTTTGAGAGTTTTGAGGCGAGAACGGCTTTACGCCAAGTTCTCAAAGTGTGAGTTTTGGTTACGAGAGGTTTAGTTCCTCGGGCACCTCATTAACCATGATGGGATTTTCGTCGATCAAGCTAAGATCGAGGTTGTGATGCAGCGGGAGGTTCCGAAATCTCCCTCATAGATCAGGAGTTTCTTGGTTTTGGCTGGGTACTATCAGAGATTTATTTAGGACTTCTCCCAGATTGCGGTACCCCTCACTCGTCTGATGAGGAAGGGGTGTATTTCTGATAGGGCCCTAAGCAGCAGTCGACATTTGAGACACTCCGACAGAGGTTATCTGAGGCCCCAATTTTGACCCTCCCGGAAGGGGGGCGATGATTTTGTGGTATTTTGTGATGAATCTATCACCGGTTTGGGGGCGGTCCTCATGCAGAGAGGACGAGTGGTTGCTTATGCTTCGCGGCAGCTGAAGCCGCATAAGACACGATTGTTAGATATAGTGTCTAAGTCCATAACTATATTTGGTATGTACTTGACCCGACCCGACATGGTCCATTTGGGTTGCACTTCACCCGAACAATTTATGGATAATCTTTTGAGAATAGTATAAGTTATGATTTATTAATATATTATAAGTTCTAATATATTAATATAAAATCATATTATTTAATTAGTGTTGATCTATAATTAATTTAGAATTAATTTAGAGATCAAAGTATGACTAATTAAATATAAGCTCTTGTATTTATATAGTGTGAGCTAATGCTTATTTGGAATGGGCTAGACTTGCATGGAAAGTCCATGGATACTCCATGGAGCTTTAACCCATGGATCTCATGGAAATGAAAAGACATGGGTATTATGGTTTACATGGATGTAACCCTAATCCACCACACTATATAAAGGATGCTTTAGTTCTTGAAATCACACTAGTTGTTGTGAGTATACTAAGAGGGCCGATTTCAAGAAGGTTGTTACTATTCTCTCAAAGTTCCAAAGTTTGTGGTGATTTGTGATTTCCATTTGAGGCATCCACACAATTGGTGTTAGGCTCTAAAACTCCAAGCAATCAACTACAACTACAAGGTAAGTAATTCTACTAGCTTTATTTGGTTCAAGTTCCCCATGCCATGCTAGATAGGATAAGAACCTTGGAAAAATAATTATTTGCATGTATCTTAGTCAAACATAGATCCAAGGTTTCTAGGGTTGCATGTACAGCATAGGAGTGTTAGAATGCTCAAAACCCATCAGTGGTATCAGAGCCTAGGCTTGTTTACTTGATACTTGATGCAAATAGCTTAAAAATCGAAATTTTTTTGTTCACTGCCGTATGAACTCGCCGAGTCCATTGGGGGGACTCGACGAGTCCATGAAGAAATGCATGCTACTCGTCGAGTCTGTTCATGCACTCGACGAGTAGAGGCTGCAATGTCCAATTTTTCGAGTTTTGCTGCTAGAAATGGACTAGAAACATTACCCTAAACTGTTTTGGTGTTATAAAACTTGTTTTAGATGGTGTAATGTTTATGCTAATCCATTTACAATGGCTATTATCAAAAATTACAAGTTTTATGAGTAATTTATGATTCTTGGAATGTTCATATTCATGTTCTTGGACTTATGAAGATTAGATGATCATAGGAATTGTTTGTAACCTACTTGGTAGTTTAATTCTTGATCATTATGTGTTTTAATGGAGTCCATAACTTGTCCTCAAGTTATGGAAATCCAAAGGTCACACTTTAATAAAAATCATTAAAAGAACACAAGAGTTAGAAAAATGAAGAGTCTTCATTTTTAATATTCAATTAAATTCATAAGTTATAAGAAATGAAAAGTTTTGAAAGTTTACAAAACTTTCCCTCAAGTTTTGGAACAAGTAAAGTCATGATTATAACTTTAGTTCCAACCTTTAGAATTTTAAAAGTTAAAATTCAACCCTTATACTTTATAATATTACAAGTTAATTATATATATATATATATATATATATATATATATATATATATATATATATATGTATAAGATCAAGTCGTCTTACCGGTAGTACGCCTCATTCACGAAGTCGGTCTATAAGGGGGTATAAGGTTGTTGCCTATAAAATGGCAACTTAATGGGTGTCCACTCTCACCCACCGCTTCCTTGATCGGTGGAGGGTCGTTAGCCGAACGGGTAGGACAAGGACTTATAAATTCTCATTAAAAGTATAATGATAATACTAATGTAACTAAACCTTATTAAATTCCCAATCTTAGTTACTTTAGGAAAATGTGAATAAGGTGTTAATCCATGAAATTACACTTTACACTTTGTTTAAGTCGTTAGTGGAGCGTGTGTGGTTAACCGGCACACTAACTTGAACTTAAAAAGGTAGGTAAAGGGTGACTTAATGTTTATCATAGTATCGATGGAGCGTGTGTGGTTAACCGGCACATCGATTGATGGGTAATACATTAAGGGTACCAAGTGATTTGCATGGTTACTTCACACCTTGTTTTGTGATCCTCGGCATCCCAGTCACAAAACTTGAAGGGCACACTCGAGATTGAAACATGACATTGAAGAAAGTTCAATGAATCTCAAAGAATCTAGGAGTTTCTAAACCAATTAAAACCTAATTAAATATTTCGTTTTTCATGGTGGAAATTGGTGAATCGTCATTCACCTACCTTCAAATATCTTATAGCTTAGATTACAACATCCCTCTTCTAAGTTATAAAATATTGTGTTGGGTCCTAGACTTAATATTACATTTGGGTGTTTTATTAAGGACTATCTCTATATCTAATCTAATCTATTCCCTCTTCTTTTCAGATGTCTTCCAATAACAATACTTCTAGCTCAAACCCTACTAGCTCCTTCTCTCTCATGAATCTTTGTGGGAGAGTCATCTTTGATGGGTCCAACTTTACAGATTGGATCAGAAACATCAGGAGGGTCACTCGGTATGAGAACAAATAATATGTTCTCGACAAGGAGCTGAAGGTACCCGAGCCAACTGCTACTCCTGAAGAGCTTGCTAAATATGAGGTACATGAAAGAGATGCTACAAAGGTAGCATGCATCATGATGACCACTGATGTGTGCAAACTCAGTTAGTTTTAAACCTACTTTTAATTATCAAATAACACACAAAAGGCAGTGAACCTATCAATTGTGGTATAGTAAATAAGCAGGGTATCAATCACAGGGAACGGCAAATTAAAATTAAAAACTAATTTTATCTAAGTTAATTAATAAGTAGGGATTTTCTCTAGTTTTACAAGACTAGAAACTTACTAACTATTACTAATTTAAGAACTAGAAAATAAAGACTTAACTAGATTCAATAATTGGAAAGGAACTTCTGTTTAGTTCAACTTGGTTGACTCTATGGTTGATTTCAAGGTAATGGTGCAATGGATTAATTCTTTCGTTGGTTACCGATTCAAGTGATTAGATTCGTATTCACTACCCTAATCCTTAGCAAATAAACTAACTTAAACAGTGGCCAATTGTCTAATTTAATTAAATTCACTAGATTAATTATTCGGGTTAAGTTAGACTTGCAATAGTTAACTAATTTATTCTTTTAATTAACTTCTTGTTTGATGGTTGTCTTACAAGCTTGCACATGGATTTACTCAATTTTCTTATTAATTCTAGTTTCATATTCATTAATCCTTGACATATGGTATAGTGATCACATAGCATATGAGGTTAATAATCAATAGATGTTCATGCTAATCAATTATCTTCCTATTAACAGAAAATTAATTATTATTCACACATAAGGTTCTTTAGCAAGCTAAAATAACAAAAATTCACCAACTTAGAATTAATCCTACCAATCAATCAAACCATATTGTCAACTTTGTATCCCCAAAAAGAAGTCTAAAGGTTTTAGCTCATAATTGAAGTAAATAACAACAAACAAACAAAGTCAAATTGCTTAACCATAATGATAAAACAAAAGAATAAGTGGAATGATGAAATTTTGCCTCAATTACTCTCCGGGATTGAATTCTAGCTTCTTTCGTCGTCTTCTAGGGTTTCTCTAGCTTCTCAATCGCAGCAAAACACTTCTGAATCGTCCCAGAACTCTCCTCTATCGATCTGAGGAATTATCTTTATATATACGAAACGACTCGCCGAGTCAGGTGGTGACTCGTCGAGTCCCTCTCACATTCCCCGTATTGTGATAACTCCCTGGGATCCCGAGTCATTATCTTCTCGATTCTTCGATTGGACTCGCCGAGTCAGTGCCATTTTTAGTGTTTTTCTTCTTTATTTCATCCTCGATCTTCTAATTGTTTCTCCCGCTTCCTTTCGCTTCCGAGCTTCATCTTTGGACTGAAAATATAATTTAAACACTTTTAAGTACCTTTTGTCCATAAAATGTAATAATTTAGCTAATAAATGAATAATAATGTATACTTAATATGAACCAATTATGCACATATCAAAATACCCCACACTTGTCTTTTGCTTGCCCCCAAGCAAAACCAAATTTTAAACATATTAGAATCACATATGATAACTCCAATCTAACCCAACCATTATGCCGAGACCGCAACACATGCATTTGTGTCTAAAATTTTTCCTAAAGACCTCCCATACTCCAAATACTCACAATCCTCATAAACACTTGCCCAATCATCCCGAACTATGCTCATTTTATGCAACCCTCCGAATCCATCCTCAGAAAACCTCTTACCCTCAAGGTGTTTTTAATTGAGCAACCCAAGCATACATAATCTAGAATTACAACTTTTCGATACCACTATGGAGCTCTTTTGGAATTCTTCACTTCCTTTAATAATTTGATCTTTGATCTCTTTGAATTCACCACCTTTATTGTTTGATTTTTGGTATCTTCAACTTTTTGAATCTTCAGAATTTTGATCTTTTGATCTTCACTTTGATTGCTCCAAAATTCTTACAACTTCTCTTGTAATTCTCTTTTTTTTACATGTACTTCTCTTTTTTCACTCAAATCCTACATGCTTAAGCAGGGGCGCTCAATGTCAACCTTTATTGGCTAACGATAACAATCTTCCTGGATACATTTCAGGTTTAGGCTGCTAAACATATTGCATCCCTTGGGCTGAGCGGGGTCGTGTTTTTGTCCCATGAATTCATTGGAATAAGGAAGCCACAAATGCACTAGAACGTATATAGGCTCGACTAAACATTTGAGTTTTCATGCAATTATCAACACAATTCTAACATGGAATCCTAATTTTACTTTTACCAAAATTTTCTAAATTAAATCCTAAGTAATATTTTTGGTATGCAAATTTTTTTTTTTAAAATTAACCTAAGTTAAGATTCTAAGTTTTCTATTTATGTGACCAACCCCTTACCCCACACTTATTTTATGCAATGCCCTCATTGCATATTATACATGATAAAAACATAAAAAGAAAATAAAGAGGGAATTGGAACAAACTCCCCTGGGATAGCAGTCGATAGATTGATCACTTCCTTTTCAGCTCCAATTCAATTGACTTTAGACATGGGAACAGCTCATCCATGCCTTGGGTGTCAAAATCTCGTGTGGGTAGCTCCAAATACGCGGAAAACAGTATAAGATCTTCAAAAATTAATATGGAAAGAATAGATAGTCAAGTGGTACTCTAATCAACATCAAATTCGCAGCCCCTTCGACATGAAACCAAACGACTCGTCAAGTATATACCATACTCGTCGAGTTACTTCGGGAAATCTTCGGATTTTTGAGAATTAAGGGCGACTCGTCGAGTCAGCTTAATGCACTCGACGAGTTGGTCATTAAATGAACATAATAGCATTCTGCATCTGATCCAGCTTCCAATAAACTCTCTATACTTTCTATTCACTTCCAGACTCCCTTGCCAACATCTCTAAGGACCGGACTCAATACTTTAACTCTAACGCTCCTCTTTCTTGACTCTCTTTCTCACTTTGATTCTATGATTCTAAACCCTTTTGAAGCTAGCACTCCTAATTCAATTCTGAAAAATTGTCAAAGCATCAAACATCAAATAAACATCAAAAGCAAGTTTTAAAAACATTAAACAACCAAATAAAAACAAACACAAAAATAAAAAGATGGAAAATTGTTCAATAAAAATGCAAAGAACTCAATCCTCCTCATCATCATGATCATCTAGCCCTGCTCCACTTCCTCCCGCACCACTTCTTCTTGCAGTTATCACCTCTTCCCATGATGGAATATATAGAAAGTTACCACCATCGATGTGCGTAATGTTAAAGTGGTCGAAAAGTCGGATATGTGATTGGTTACTAAAATTCAAGCTCCGCGCCATTTGGTCTTGTAGCCGCCTCATCTCCACATTGTACCAATCCATTGGCACTTCGTCGTTGTCAACCGGAATCACCTGCGACTCTTCCTCCACATCCCGCTCTCTCCTCGAACGAACCCTCCTCCCCGATGCTTCGGGACCAACAACCGGATCATCATTCGGAATGGCATAATGGCCACCGCCATAGTCTTCAATAATCCTCGCTCTCTGGAAAAGAATTGGATTGAATGGAGGTGTAGGGATCATCGTCATGAAGTTCCATGCACCGCGGTTCATCAACCCGAATGAGTTGGCTAACCGGGTGACAAACATCCCACCATTGATTCGAGAAGTTTTGCGATCCTTGACCGCACCCTCCGAGGGATATGAAGCTAGACACCAAGGAATATTGCAAAAAACGTCGGGTGTAATAATGCTCCATAAATAGAAGACATCAAGGTTAGAAAACTTGTCATCATCTTTCCTTTGGTTGATGGTGGATGAAATGAGACGATGAATGAGGCGGTGTGTTGGGGATCGAATGCTCCCTTCTTGTGCCGACTTCGGAATATAGACCTTGTTACCAATTGTATTCCACCAGCCCGTGCTCGTAACTCCTTCGGGAAACATCATATGGGTTTGTGCCAAAAAGGCCCGAAAGATGGGTGTTGAGACCAATGGCTGATCATAAACCCCAAATCGACAGGCAAGATCCACCACAGAGCATTGATGAAATTCTCCCCCAAGGCAGAAACTAAAGCTTGACGGGTGATAAGCATCCACTCCTCCGGTGAAAGATACCGTGGAGAAGAACTCCAAACACAACTCCAAATAAACCGGCTCTTGAATACGGAAGACCCGGCTCCACCCGTCGCAAATCATTGTTTCGCCTTCATGGTGAAACTCCTTTAAAAGATAAGGAGCTAACTCCTCCTCATAGCGTACACTTTGCAACCAATCCCAATCTATCTGGTTGGGCACGTAGATCTCTTTCTTCTTTATGTCAGCCAACTTCTTCTTCCACTTCCGCAATGTTGAAGCGGACTCGATTTGTGGGAAATTCAACCAAGGAAAGTCCCCTTGGTGGCCACTGGAACTTTGCCCCCTTCTGAACATGATTTTTGCAAAACAAAGACACAAAACCCGAAAACACATAATATAATTAAAAAAAAGTCTCGCATATGTTTCCCGACTCGACTCGTCGAGTCCATGTGCGACTCGGCGAGTCGCACGAACTGCACGAGTCAGTCGGCGGGTCGATGGAAATTGGACCATGGAACCTGGAAATTACGTCAAGGGTTTTGTCTAGGCACATATTATTAAGGTATTAAGGCCAGAATAAGCATTCAAAACAACATAATTCATGAAAAATCAAAACCCTAGAAATTTACTACTTTTCAAAAACGGGTTTTTTTCATGCAATTTCTATCATAGATAGCCTTATAATCATGTTCTTAACAGAAAACAAGAAGAAATTCATTACCTTTTGAGATGGTACTTGAAAATTTTGAAGAAAAATGGAAGAACACTTGAATGCTTGAGAGAGAGTTGAGAGAGAGGCGCACGGCGAGTGTGTGTGTGAAAAGAAACTGATTCATTAGGGTTAAAACCCTAGTTACCGGTTGTAAAAGTAATTTCAATATTTTTTTTTCTGTAAATAATACCGACTCGGCGAGTCTGGTCGCGATGTCAATTTTTTTTTTCTGAAATCCATATAGACTCGTCGAGTCATTTGCAAAAATTCATAAAAAATTTTCATTTATCTAAAAAATCATTTCACCCCACACTTAGCCCGTGCACACTCTCAAGCAGACATATCCGACGAATTGGAGAATTAACAATCTAAACACGAAGGAAAAATTTCAAACAAAACTAAAAAGTAAAAGAAAGCAAACTCTAAATAACGGGTTGCCTCCCACCAAACGCTTATTTTTAAGGAGTCGTTAGCTGGACTCTTTCCCGTCTACGTCTCGTTATCTTCTAGCATCGGGAATGCACGCCTAGTCTTTTGTGGTTTGTACTTTGTTTTGTAAGCGTGAATCTTCTTCTTGTAAGCCCTTTTCCATGCATCTCTTTTCTTTTTCACAGCATCATCCTTAGCTGCTTGGGCTTCCCTTTTCCTCTTTTTCTTCTTTACCCCATTCTTTTTCACCTTCTCTTGCACCTCCTTCTCTTTAAATTTAATTACTTCATATTTCGTGATGGTTTGTGCTTTAGGTTTAGTAGTGAATGGTTGATCAGCTTCCACCCTCCTTTCCTTTGTCTCTTCATCCTTTCCTGTGCTCAACCCATCTTCAAACGGAATTGTATCAAGACATGCTACATCGGCGTTTTGAACTTTCATTCCCATTCCTCCTTCTACTGTTTGTTCTTCTAAAGAATCATGAATAATATCTAAATCCAAGGTATGTGAAGAACTAGTAACAAACAGATCTAAGTCGGCCAAGTCTTTGTCAAATTCGACTGGACTCATCGAGTCCATTAAAGTGACTCGGCGAGTCTGATCGGGTTCCATCAATTCTTGGGTGTTTTCTGAGTTGGCTCCTTCCAGTAGCTTTTCTAACTCCTCCAAGTCCTTGTTAACATCTCCATCTTCTTCAGAGTGTATCAAAAACTTGCTTGGATCTTCTTTTAGCAAAAGTTCAAGCTCTTTTTGTAATATCTCATCATCCAATTGGATAAATGAGATTTCTTCATTCTTTTCCTCTTCTTGCTTGGCTTCTGGAATAGCTTTAAACATTGCAGACTCATCACCCACCCTTAATGTCAATTTAGACTCACATATATCAATTAAAGCACACGCGGTGTTCAAGAATGATCTCCCCAAAATAATTGGAATTTCGGGGTCTTCTTCCATATCAACTACCACGAAGTCTACTGGAAAAATAAACTTGTCAACTTTTATAAGGAGATCCTCACAAACGCCTTGTGGATGAATTATCGTCTTGTCCGCCAAATGGATCTTCATATTCACCGACCTTGGTTCTGGTAATTTCAACTTCTTAAAGAATGAAAAAGGCATCAGATTGATGCTTGCCCCCGAATCAGCTAATGCTCGGGTGAAAACTTCATTACCAAATTGGCACGGAATCACAATATTTCCCGGATCACCCTTCTTTTCAGGTAGCTCACTCATCAATATTTCCGCGACTTCAGCCAAATCTTTCCTAGCAGCAAAAAGGCCCTTAAGCAAGTTGAAGTACTTAGGTGTTTGGAGCATTGTTTCCACAAATGGCACATTACCTTGTAAAGCATTAACATGCTTCATGAAGGTTCTGTATGCTTCTACTTTTTCTGCAGGCATGGATTTGATTGGGTATGGCAGAGGAGGATTATAAGGCTTCAAAGAACTGATAGTTTTATCATTTACGCATGGACTCGTCGAGTCCAATGGAGTGACTCGGCGAGTCGGATCGGGTTTTGCTGGGTCCGATTCTTCTACCTTTTCTTCCTTCTTCTTGGAGATTCTCAGTGCTTCTGTAAATGTTTCTTCACTGCTGGAGGTTATTACACTTACATTCTCCATTCTTGGATTGGGTTCGGTGTTACTTGGAAGTTGACCCGGTCTTCTATCATTAACTTGATGCGCAAGCTGCCCCAGCTGTTTCTCAATGTTGAGAATTGATGTTTGCTGATTCCTTAGCATGTTTCTGGTCTCGTGTATGGCAGCATCGTGATCATTGTGTCTTTTTTCGGACGCGGCTATGAATCTAGTGAATAACTCTTCTAAATCGGCTTTCTTTTCTACCGGTTCTTCCTTTTGGTATAGTCCCCTCTCCTTCTGCTTGTATTTCTCCTCCTTTTCCTTCTTATACTCTTCGTATGGTAGCCATTCCTTCTTTGGTTTCCGCCAATTTTCATCATATCGATCGCCACTTGAATAGAAGACTTAAGCTTTCTTATTTCCATTCTCATCCAAATCACAATCCTTTGTGAGATGGGGCCCTCTACAATTTTCGCATCCTACCCTAATAGCATGGATTGTTTGATCCATTTTTGTCATTCTTCGATCTAGACTATCAAGCTTAGCTATCACCGCCACCATGCTATCATTTGCCGCGTTTACTACCCCCGACTTACTTCGTTTCTTGGATTGTGGTATTCTCTAGAGTGCTTAGAGAATTCTTCAATTAATTCTTTAATTACCGGGGGCACCTTCTTTGTGAGCGGGCCTTGAGAATCAAGTAATTGCCTTGTGGTGACATTGACTCCATCATAGAAGATGGAGACCTCTTGTTGGCTATTAAGGTCATGGTGTGGGCAATTTCTAAGTAGGCTCTTGTACCTTTCCCAAGCTTCATAAAGAGATTCTCCGGATTGTTGCTCGAAGTTGGCAATGGCTTTCTTTAGCTTGGCTATCTTGGAGGGCGGGCAGAAATGGTCTATGAACTCTTCTTTCATCTTGGCCCATGTGGTGACCGATCCGGGAGGAAGTGACTTTAACCAATCTTTTGCAGCTCCTTTAAATGTGATAGGGAGCATGCGAAGAAGCTGGGTCTCGCGTGGAACATTCGGTACGTTGAAGTAATCGGCCACATCATTCACTTTGTCCAAGTGCTTGTAAGCGTCTTCGTGATCCTTCCCGTAAAAAAGAATCTCCTTGAGTTGGGCGAGAATATGACCTTTTAGTTCGAAAGTAGCGGTCGCGGGAATTGCGGGTTGCACAAGTCCCGGCCCGGTGTCATCACGCATCCTTTTCTTCCATTCCCCCATGGGGACTTCATCAATGTTAGCCATTGTGATAGCTAACTCTTCTTCGGAATCAGTTTCGTGCTCGTAAGTATGCTCTTCTTCTTCCTCGGTCTCGTACTCGATATCTTCTTGAATTGGTTCTTCAACTGTCAACGAGGCACTGGATGCTCCTGATTTGCTGCTCTTCTTCTTGCTGAAAACGGACTTTAAGTTTTTGAGTGGTGAGTTCTTTGAAGATGTGGTTTCTCCAACGGCTTTTCCTTTGCTCCTTCTTAGTGCGGATTCCGGGTCTTCCAAAGGAGGGACCAGAGGTGTATCAGATCCTCGGGTCATGAAACAACTGTAAACAAACAAAACAAAAGAAACAGAACGCGTAAAAAGAACAAAAACAAAATACTAAAATAAAGTTGAAAAAGCATCGGACTCGCCGAGTCTGCTCGAATGCACTCGGCGAGTTCAAGGCAAAAACTGAAAAATTTTCTAGTTATCCTAAAAACAGAATTTTATTGAAACTAATTCTACTTACTGAATTACTTTGTAAATAACTTTGTGTAAGATAAATCCCACACAAAGGATCGATTAAACTAGAATTTAATATTAATTTTAGAACCGTTCGATCCCCGGCAACGGCGCCAAAAACTTGATGTGTGCAAACTCAGTTAGTTTTAAACCTACTTTTAATTATCAAATAACACACAAAAGGCAGTGAACCTATCAATTGTGGTATAGTAAATAAGCAGGGTATCGATCACAGGGAACGACAAATTAAAATTAAAAACTAATTTTATCTAAGTTAATTAATAAGTAGGGGTTTTCTCTAGTTTTACAAGACTAGAAACTTACTAACTATTACTAATTTAAGAACTAGAAAATAAAGACTTAACTAGATTCAATAATTGGAAAGGAACTTCTGTTTAGTTCAACTTGGTTAACTCTATGGTTGATTTCAAGGTAATGGTGCAATGGATTAATTCTTTCGTTGGTTACCGATTCAAGTGATTAGATTCGTATTCACTACCCTAATCCTTAGCAAATAAACTAACTTAAACAGTGGCCAATTGTCTAATTTAATTAAATTCACTAGATTAATTATTCGGGTTAAGTTAGACTTGCAATAGTTAACTAATTTATTCTTTTAATTAACTTCTTGTTTGATGGTTGTCTTACAAGCTTGCACATGGATTTACTCAATTTTCTTATTAATTCTAGTTTCATATTCATTAATCCTTGACATATGGTATAGTGATCACATAGCATATGAGGTTAATAATCAATAGATGTTCATGCTAATCAATTATCTTCCTATTAACAGCAAATTAATTATTATTCACACACAAGGTTCTTTAGCAAGCTAAAATAACAAAAATTCACCAACTTAGAATTAATCCTACCAATCAATCAAACCATATTGTCAACTTTGTATCCCCAAACAGAAGTCTAAAGGTTTTAGCTCATAATTGAAGTAAATAACAACAAACAAACAAAGTCAAATTGCTTAACCATAATGATAAAACAAAAGAATAAGTGGAATGATGAAATTTTGCCTCAATTACTCTCCGGGATTGAATTCTAGCTTCTTTCGTCGTCTTCTAGGGTTTCTCTGGCTTCTCATTCGCAGCAAAACACTTCTGAATCGTCCCAGAACTCTCCTCTATCGATCTGAGGAATTATCTTTATATATACGAAACGACTCGCCGAGTCAAGTGGTGACTCGTCGAGTCCCTCTCACATTCCCCGTATTGTGATAACTCCCTGGGATCCCGAGTCATTATCTTCTCGATTCTTCGATTGGACTCGCCAAGTAGTCGATCTGACTCGCCGAGTCAGTGCCATTTTTAGTGTTTTTCTTCTTTATTTCATCCTCGATCTTCTAATTGTTTCTCCCGCTTCCTTTCGCTTCCGAGCTTCATCTTTGGACTGAAAATATAATTTAAACACTTTTAAGTAGCTTTTGTCCATAAAATGTAATAATTTAGCTAATAAATGAATAATAATGTATACTTAATATGAACCGGACAAGTGAGCTCCAAAAGTCCTATGAGGACTATTATCCTTTTGAGATGCACCAGGACTTGATGGACCGCTACCATCAAAGTGCTCGCCAAGAGCGATATGAAATAATCTCCTCCATGATAACAACCCGAATGAAGGATGGTGAACCCATCACGGGCCACATGCAGAAAATGTAAAGGTATGTGGACCGTTTATTGAAGCTAAATGTGAACTTCCCCGAGGAGTTAGCAATAGACATCATTTTGCACTCCTTACCATCGTGTTATGATCAATTCCGCATGACATATCACATGAACAAAGAACAAGTCTCCCTCAGCAAACTTCAAGGACTCTTGAAGACCACCGAAAGTGGTCTAAAGGGTAAGTCGGTTGTTACTACACCTACTCCTACTCCAACTGCGGCCAATGTCTTGGCAATCGGGCATGGCAAAGGGAAGAAGAGAAAGAGCCCTTCTAAGGGTACCAAGGGTAAGACCCTTGAAGGATCCTCTTCAAGAAAAACCAAGAAAGGTTTTGTCATTCCTTCTGCTAACCCTAATGAGGCTGAATGCTTCTATTGCCATGAAAAGTCGCACTGGAAGCGAAACTGCCCAAAGTACCAGCAAGATTTGAAGGATAGGAAAGTAAAACCCAATCATGCAGGTATATACACTATATTGTCTAATAACTCACCTCATTCTAAGTCTTGGGTCCTTGATACTGGTTGTGGTATTCACATATGTTGTGATTTGCAGGGACTAAGAAGAAATGAGAATGTGGAGCAGGGAAAGATAAACTTGATTATGGGAAACACGAAAGCTTCACCTGTCACCAAGATAGGATTTTATTCCTTAGTGCTAAATAGTGGGTTTACATTAGATTTGAATAAATGTTATTATTCTCCAGAAATGGCAAGAAATGTTATTTCCTTTCATGCATTGTATAAATAAGGTTTTACCTTTTATTTTGATAATAATAATGGTAGTATTGATGCTTTCTTTAATAATGTTCTTTATTTTAAAGCATTACCTTGTGATGGAGTGTATGAAAATGTATCTGTTGTAGATAATCTAGGAAATAATGTATTGTGTATTGACTCTTCCACTAGCTTAGACAAAACATCTTTATGGCATTGTCGTTTTGGACATGTAAGCAAGAAATGCATAGGCCAACTCTAAAAGGATGGAGTTTTTGAGTCATTTGACCTAAAGTCGGATGATAGTTGTGAATCTTGTTTGCTTGGTAAAATGACAAAGTCACCTTTTACTGGCACTTGTGCTAGGGGTGAAGGTTTGTTGGATCTCATACACACGGATGTGTGTGGACCCTTCAGAACCGCCACAAGAGGTGCTAATCGCTTCTATGTGACTTTTACTGATGATTTTAGTAGATATGGATATGTCTACTTAATCAAGCATAAGTCAGAAACCTTTGAGAAATTCAAAGAGTTTAAGCAAGAAGTGGAGAATCAGTTGGGCGGGAACATTAAGATGCTTCGATCCGATCGTGGTGGTGAGTATTTTAGTACCGAGTCCCTTGACTATCTTAAGGAATGTGGGATTGTCTCACAATTGACACCTCCTAGGACACCACAGTTGAATGGTGTAGCTGAGAGGCGCAATCGGACCTTGTTGGACGTGGTTCGTTCCATGATGAGTCGAGCTTCGCTACCAATCTCATTTTGGGGGTATGCCTTAGAGACTGCCGCCCGTATCCTTAATCTAGTCCCTACAAAGAAGGTTGCCAAAACACCTCACGAGGTGTGGACTGGAAAAGTTCCCAATCTAGACCACATCAAGATTTGGGGTTGCGAAGCTTTCGTGAGACGTGAGACTCACGATAAGCTCGAACCTTGAAGCGAAAGGTGTATTTTCATCGGCTACCCACATATATCCTTTGGCTACATCTTCTATAGACCCAGTGATAATGTGGTCTTTGTAGCAAGAAGAGGATTCTTTCGAGAGAGAGAATTCATGAGCCAAGGAGACAGTGTGTTGGGTCAAAATATGGTTTATACTTTACTTTTTTGGACAATTATATTTTTGTGTAATACTTGTGGAGTTTTTGGTCATGTTTACGGCTGAGTTTACGGCCGTAAACACCTTACGGCCGTAAACTCATTTACGGCCCATTTGTTTCCGGCCCATGTTCCCTTGTATAAATAGAGGTGTTAGGGTGAGGAGTTAGAAATTGATGAACCCTAGAGAGTTTACGGCCAAAGAGCATTTTGTGTGAATCTTTTGTATCTGGAGCTTTAATTCTAATCAATTCATACAGAAATTCATATTATTCTTCTTCTCCTTCTCTTTTATTTGATCTGACATCATCCGTTTGATTGGGATTCCGCACCATCAAACGGATCTGACTGATACACAGGCAGATTAGGGACTTACAATTGGTATCAGAGCCAAGTTGTATCAGTCAAAAGGTTTATTGTTTCATCCAAATATCGAATATTCTGTGTTTACGGTCCAAGCTTACGGCCGTAAACACCGAGTTCTTGGGCCGTAAACTCTATTTTGGAGCATTATTTGATATTATTTTCGAAATATTTTTGCGTTTTTGGATAGATCTCGCAAAAATAAGGGGAGTTTGTTCTTTGTGTTTTTCATAAAAAAAAGTTTTTGATCGAGTTTTGGAGCTTCAAAGTCGAAAATTCTCTGTTTTTCACGTAATCTTGAAGGATTTTCGGCCGGAGCTTACTGCAGGAAACAGTTTACGGCCGGCGGCGGAGTTCGCGTTTACAGCTAGGGTTTCCGGTATTTGTGGCTCGGCTCGGACATCGGCTCGGCTCGGATCAGGGCTCGAATCGCGGCTTGAAGAACGGCTCGGCTCGGCAGTGGACTACAGCAGCTCGCATTGCAGCTTCAAATAAAAAGTAGGGAGTGATTTTGCAAAGGACGGGAATCGAACCAGGGACCTCTAGTTAGGAACCAAGCGACTTACCAACTGAGCTGACTTCCCTCACATTACTTCTTTTCGAAATTTAGTTCAAAACCTGTCTTTCTCGGTTCCCATTTTCGCAATTTGACAAAATCAGCCCAAAAAATTCAAAATTTTATTTTTAAAATCCTTTTTCAACCCGAAAATTTTAGTTTTTAAATTTTGACTTTTAATTTCGACTTTTTACTTAAATTTTTGACTTTGACTTAGAAAATTTGACCTTTGATTTTAAATTTTGACTTTTTCGTTTAATTTTTAAATTTTCAAATTTAGCTTTTCGGTTTGACTTTTCAAGTTCGACTTTTGAGTTTGATTTTTTTTTTAAATTTGACTTTTAAGGTTGTTTTTTAAAAAAAAGGCATTTTAAATTTGACGTTTGCTTCTAGTTGTTTTTTTAATTAATTGATTTTAAGGTCTACGAGGGAGTTGAAAACATGAAAGAGAGTCGTCAGGATATGTTAAGACAAAATTTCAACTTTTTCGATTATGTCCCTGGAGAAACGCTCGAAACTCAGTTGTAGCGGTTTACTACACTCACTACCGAGATGAATATAGCTGGGATCTTCTTGTCTAAATCTGAGATAAACAAAAAGCTATTGAATTCGCTTCCAAAATCGTGGGATATGAATGTAGCTGTCATCAAGAAGACAAAAGATCTCAATCGTCTTAGTATTGCTAAAGTAATTGAAGAGCTTGACGCTTTAAAGAGTTCTGTAAACCTTCCGGTCAATGAAGTGTCATGTTCTCATTCATGTGAAGTTTCATGTTCTCAATCATGTGAAGATACGATTAAGTTTCTTCGAGAACAAATTGATGTATTTAAAAGAAAAGTTGAGGACCTGAGATATGAAGGATATCAACTCAGGAAAGGACAAAAACCCCTGAAGGCTGAGTTAGAAGCAAAAACCAAGGACTTTAGGAAACTTCAGGAAGACTACAGGAACAAATGTGAAAACTATGATTATGTAGTCAAACAAAATGCTGAGCTAGTGGCTGAAGTTGAATCTTTGAAAGGAAAGTTTGAAACCGCCAAACTTGATGTTAGAAAATATGATTTCTCAAGTGAGGTGGTTGCAAATATGATAGACCAAAGCATGCAGTTTAAAAGGAATCAAAACAAGGGTCTAGGGTATGATAGTGTACCTCCTCCTTTCAATCATAACTACACATCCATCCATATGACAAAGAAAGAAATTGACAGGGAGGCACATCTTCAATATGGAAAACGAGCTGGATTTGTGTCAGGAGGAGTTATTAATATTGAAGATACTAATGTTGCTACTTCTTGTGCAGGCAAAGTAACAGAAGATGAGAACAAGGAGAAAACCATTGGACAATCCAACATCTCCTTGAACTCATAATCTGTTGCTTCGAATTCTGTTGCTTCTAATCAACCTGCCGTTGGTAAATACAGGCCACCAATTCCAACGCAACAGAGTTCTTGTGGCAAGTGTGCATGTGGGAACAACAAGAGACAACGCAAGGATACGCCACCAGGGGCAGGAAGAAACAACTTCACAGTGAAGAAAAAGACATGTTTTCACTGTGGAACACCTGGACACATTGCCCGAAACTGCCCAAATTGCGCATACGTTCCCTACTATGCACAAGGGTGGCAGAACGCGCCAAGAGGGAGATATTCCAAAAGAAACCCCTCAAGGTCACGTTCAGACAATGCTGATTGGAACACGCAGAAGGCCAAGAATCAATCTTCCAATGCCAAGAATCAAAATCCCAAGGGCAAGAAGGGAATGCTGACCAAGAAGTCCAATCCAAGAGATGCCCCAACAAAACCAAGACCGGTTAGGTCAAAGTCATCTCGGCAGTTGGCATCAAGATCAAAAGCAAGTACTGAGCTACCATCGGATCGAAAAAGAAATGGGTTAAACCCAACTACAAATGGGTTCCAAAGGCTCAATCTCCCAAATCAACTAACGATTCTAATATTTCTATGTCTTCTGTTTGTGATAAACAAGACACGTCATGGGAGAGAGTAACGTGCGTTGATGACAAAGGTTGTAACGACCCAAATGTCACGTCCAAAAATTTCATTTTAAAAACACTACTTTAGAGAAACATTAATTGTAAAAAATGTTGGATAAGGTGTCTAAGTCCATAACTATTTCGGGTTTGTACTTGACCCGACCCGGCATGGTCCATTTGGGTTGCATGGCACCATGCAATTGGATAGACTAAATGAGAGAAATAACACTTGGAGATTATTAATATATTATAAGTTCTAATATATTAATAATATTATTTAATTAGTTGATCAAAGAATTAATTTGGAATTAATTAAGTGATCAAAGGATAACTAATTAAATATATGGGCTGATTATGTAAATCATCCATATCTTGTATAGTGGGCTAAGAGGCTCCATGGATTATCAAGTTGGGTTCTACCCATAGGATGCTCCATGGGAGTTACAAACCCATGGGTCATGGAAATGAAGAGTCATGACACATTAGGGTTTACATGGTGTAACCCTAGATGTGTCAACACTATATAAGGATCATATTCTCCACCAAAATCGGCTACACAAGTTAGACAAGGAAACTAGAGGGCTTGGCCGATTTTGAGAAGTGTGTGTTATCTCAAGAGTCTTTCCAAGAGCATTTGGTGTTGTGTGAAGCATTTGAGGCATCACACTTGGGGTGCTAGGCTCACAAGGTTTCAAGGAACATAAGCAACAACAAGGTAAGTTATTCTATCTATGATTCAAGTTAAAATTGTTCCCCATGTATGCTAGATAGGAATATAACCTTGGAATTCAACTTTGCATGATAATTAGACAAACATAGATCCAAGGTTATTAGGGTTGCATGTACACTTAGGAAGTGTTAGAATGCTCAAAACCCATCAGTGGTATCAGAGCCTAGACTTGTTTGTTTGTTATTTGTGCTTAAAAGTTGAAGAAAGTCGAAAATCTTGATGTCTGACTGATGGACTCGGCGAGTCCATGGGGAGGACTCGTCGAGTTCATGTGTATCTTCAACCTACTCGGCGAGTAGGTTTATGCACTCGGCGAGTAGGGTCGACAGAGTGCAGAATTTCGACTTGTGTTGCTGGAAATGGATTAGAATCATTACCCTAAAATGTTTTGGTAGTTGAAAACTTATTTTAGAAGGTGTAATGTCTTTTCTAACTCATTTACAACAACTAGTTATCAAAATTACAAAGATTAAATGTGATTTTGATTCTTGAAAGTGTTCATATTCATATTCTTGTTCTTATGATGTTTAGATGATCATAGGAATTATTTGTAACCTATGTGGTAGATTAATTCATGATCATAATGTGTTTTAATGGAGTCCATAACTTGTCCTCAAGTTATGGAAAACCAAAAGTCTCTTGGATTAAAAACCATTAAAAGAACACAAGAGTTAGGAAAAATGAAAAGCCCTCATTTTATTACTCTATTAAACTCATAAGTTACAAGAAATGAAAAGTTTTGAAAGTTTACAAAACTTGCCCTCAAGTTTTGGAACAAGTAAAGTTAAGTTAAAACTTTAGTTCCAACCCCTAGAATTTTAAAAGTTAAAATTCAACCCTTATACTTATATTATTATGATTTAATAATTATATATATATGTATAAGAACAAAGTCGTCTTACCGCTAGTACGCCTCATTCACGAAGCCGGTCTATAAGGTGGGTATAAGGTTGTTGCCTATAAAATGGTGACTTAATGGGTGTCCACTCTCACCCACCGCTTGCTTGATCGGTGGAGGGTCGTTAGCCGAACGGGTAAGACAAGGACTTATTAATTCTCATTCAAAGTATGATGAATATTATAAAGTAACTAAATGTTTTATTAAATTCCCAATCTTAGTTACTTTAGGAAAAATGTGAATAAGGTGCTATTCCATGAAATTACACTTTACACTTTGATTAAGTCGTTGGTGGAGCGTGTGTGGTTAACCGGCACACTAACTTGGACTTAACAAGGTAGGTAAAGGGTGACTTAGGGTTTATTATAGTATCGGTGGAGCGTGTGTGGTTAACCGGCACATCGATTGAGTGATAAACTCTAAGGGTACCAAGTGATTTGCATGGTTACTTCACACCTCGTTTTGTGATCCTCGGTATCCCAGTCACAAAACTTGGAGGGCACACTCGAGATTGAAACATGCCTTTGAAAAGTTCATTGAATCTCAAAGAATCTAGGAATTTCTAAGAACCATTCAAAAACCTAATACTAAAATATTGCGGTTTTCGTGGTGGAAATTGGTGAATCGTCATTCACCTACCTTTCAAATATGATATAGCTTAGATTACGGCATACCTCTTCTAAGTTATATTATATTGTGATTGGATCCTAGCCTTATTATTACATTTGGGTGTTTTATTAAGGACTCTCTTATATCTAAACTAATCTTGTCCTCTTTCCTTCAGATGTCTTTCAATAATGCTTCTGGCTCTAATCCTAATGGCTCCTTTACCCTTATGAACTTGTGTGGGAAAGTCACCTTTGATGGATCCAACTTCAATGAGTGGATCAGAAACATCAGGATGATTACCCGCTACGAGGACAAAGAATATGTCCTTGACAAGGAGCTTAAGGAGATTAATGAGTCCACTGCAACTCCTCAGGAGATCGCTGAATTCCGGGCACATGAAAGGGATGCTACGAAAGTGGCTTGCATCATGATGGCCTCGATGACAGCGGAACTCCAAAAGTCTTATGAGGATTTCTACCCTTATGACATGCACCAAGATTTGATGGAAAGATACCATCAAAGTGCAAGACAAGAGAGGTATGAAATCATCTGCTCCATGATAACAACCATGATGAAGGACGGGGAATCCGTCACGAGCCACATGCAGAAAATGCAAAGGTATGTGGATCGTTTGCTGAAGCTTAATGTGAACTTCCCGGAGGATCTTGCAATAGATATTATTTTGCATTCCTTACCATCGTGCTATGATCAATTCCGCATGACATATCACATGAACAAGGAAGAAGTCACCCTCAGCAAACTTCAGGGACTTCTCAAGACCGCAGAATCAGGTCTTAAGGGGAAGTCGGTTGCTATCACTCCTACTCAAAACTCTACTCCGGTTTTGGCAATCGGGAAAAGTCGAGGGAGGAAGAGAAAGAGCTCTTCTAAGGGTACCAAGGTTCGGACCCTTGATGGCTCTTCTTCAAGTGGAACCAAGAAAGGTTTCATTACTCCTTCTTCTGACCCAAAAGAGGCTGAATGCTTCTATTGCCATGAAAAATCTCATTGGAAGCGGAACTGCCCAAAATACCAGCAAGATGTGAAGGATGGGAAAGTTAAACCCAACCATGCAGGTATTTACACTATCATTTCTAATAGCTCACCCCATTCTAATTCTTGGGTCCTTGATACCGGGTGTGGTATTCATATTTGTTGTGACTTGCAGGGACTAAGAAGAAGTGAGGATGTGGAGCAAGGAAGGATAAACTTGATCATGGGGAATAGGAAAGCTATACCTGTTACCAAGATTGGAGTTTATACTTTATCACTAAGTAGTGGGTTTAGTTTAGATTTGAATAAATGTTGTTACTCGCCAGGAATGGCAAGAAATATTATTTCCTTTCATGCTTTGTACAAACAAGGGTTTACCTTTTCATTTAATAATGAAGTTGGTTCTATTGATGCTTTCTTTAATAATGTTCTTTATTTTAAAGCATTACCTTGTGATGGTGTGTATGAAGCTGTATCTGTTGTAGATAACTTAGGAAATAATGTTTTGTGTATTGATTCTACTAATAATAACTTGGATAAAGCATCTTTATGGCATTTTCGTCTTGGACATATAAGCAAGAAACGCATAGGCCAACTCCAAAAGGATGGAGTCTTGGAGTCGTTTGACCTAAAGTCAGATGATAGTTGCGAATCATGCTTACTTGGAAAAATGACAAAGTCACCCTTCACAGGTTCGTGTGAGAGGGGTGAAGGTTTGTTGGACCTTATACACACGGATGTGTGTGGACCATTCAAACATGCCACAAGGGATGCTAATCGTTATTATTTGACTTTTACTGATGATTATAGTAGATATGGATATGTCTACTTGATCAAGCATAAGTCAGAGACTTTCGAGAGGTTTAAGGAATTTAAACAGGAAGTCGAGAATCAATTGGGCAGGAACATTAAGATGCTTCGATCCGATCGTGGTGGTGAGTATCTTAGTTCAGAGTTCCTCGACTATCTAAGGGAATGTGGGATAGTCTCACAATTGACACCTCCCAGGACACCACAGTTGAATGGTGTGGCTGAGAGGCGTAATCGAACCTTGTTGGATATGGTTCGTTCCATGATGAGTCGATCTTCGCTACCAATCTCATTCTGGGGGTATGCCTTAGAGACTACCGCCCATATCCTTAACCTAGTCCCTACAAAGAAAGTTGCCAAAACTCCTCACGAGATGTGGACTGGTAAAGTACCTAAACTAGACCACATCAAGATTTGGGGTTGTGAGGCTTTCGTGAGACGCGAGACTCATGATAAGCTCGAACCTCGAAGCGAGAGGTGTATTTTCATCGGTTACCCACAACGATCCTTTGGTTACCTCTTCTACAGACCTAGTGACAATGTGGTCTTTGTAGCAAGAAGAGGAGTCTTTCGTGAAAGAGAGTTTATAAGCCAAGGAGACAGTGGGAGGCAAATTGATCTTGAAGAAATTCAAGAATCAAGCGATGAAGGAACTTTAAACTCTAGCCCTCAACTTGAGGAGGAAACTCCTGTTGAGCCAATTGATAAATCTGTACCTCTGAGACGTTCCACGAGAGTTAGAAGTGCACCTGAGCATTACTATGGATTCCATATTACTGCAGAAGGTGAGACACTTATTAGTGATGGGACACTAGTAAGTCAAGATGACCCTAACAGCTACGAGGAAGCCATGGCAGGCCCCGAGTCTGCTAAATGGAAAGAGGCTATGGATAGCGAGATATAATCCATGTATGACAATCAAGTTTGGAACTTGGTTGAAAATGTACCAGGTCGTAAGACAGTAGGGTGCAAATGGGTTTTCAAGAAGAAGACCGACATGGATGGTAAAGTACACACTTATAAGGCTAGACTGGTTGCAAAGGGCTTCTCTCAAATTCCTGGAGTGGATTATGATGAGACCTTTTCTCCAGTAGCCAAGATTAAGTCTATTCGGGTTCTGTTAGCCATAGCTGCATTTCATGATTATGAAATATGGCAGATGGATGTCAAAACCGCTTTTCTTAATGGAAAGTTGGCTGAAGATGTTTACATGAGTCAGCCAGAGGGTTTTGTCAGCAACGAGTACCCTAATAGAGTGTGTAAGCTTGAGAAATCCATTTATGGATTGAAGCAAGCACCTCGCAGATGGAATCTTTGTTTTGATGAAAAGGTCAAGGAATTTGGCTTTTCTAGGAGTGAAGATGAATCTTGTGTGTATGTCAAGGCTAGTGGGAGTATAGTTAGCTTTTTGGTATTGTATGTGGATGACATACTACTCATAGGAAACGACATTCCAACCCTGCAGGAAGTAAAGTCCTGGCTTGGGAAGTGTTTCGCTATGAAGGACCTTGGTGAAGCTGCCTATATTCTAGGGATAAGAATCTTGAGAGATCGGAGTAAAAGACTAATTGGACTTAGTCAGAGTACCTACTTGGATAAGGTGCTGAAGAGATTCAGCATGCAGGATTCCAAGAAAGGAGAGTTACCCATCCAGAGTAACACCAGATTGAGTAAGACACAAAGCCCTAGCACTGAGGCTGAGATAGCAGAAATGAGTCGAACACCTTACGCTTCGGCTGTAGGATCGATCATGTATGCTATGACGTGTACTCGACCCGATGTAGCTTTTGCCCTGAGCATGGTTAGCAGGTATCAGGCGAACCCTGGCAAGGCACACTGGACTGCGGTAAAGAATATCCTCAAGTACCTACGGAGGACTAAGGACTGGGTTCTTACCCTCGGTGGGAGTGATAACTTGAGAGTTGTAGGGTATAGTGATGCTAGCTTCCAGACTGATAGGGATAATTTCCGCTCTCAGTCGGGTTGGGTCTTTACCCTAAACGGAGGAGCAATTTCTTGGAAGAGTTCCAAGCAAGAGACAGTGGCAGATTCTACTTGTGAATCAGAGTATATTGCAGCTAGTGAAGCAGCAAAGGAAGCGATATGGCTGAAGAACTTCATTGGAGACCTTGGAGTTGTACCAGTTATTAAAGAGCCAATGGAAATTTTCTGTGATAGTGAAAGTGCTGTTACCTTAGCCAAGGAACCAAGGGATCATGGGAGATCCAGACACATCGACAGAAAATACCAGTTCATCAGACATCGGATCGAAGAAGGACTCCTCGTGGCAAAGAGGGTATCATCGGATGAGAACCCAGCAGATCCCCTCACGAAGGGACTGACTCGGGTTAAGCATCTTCAGCATGCTCGGAGCATAGGGCTGAAGGATGATATAAGCTTTAGTAGTTAGATAACCCGGAAATTTGTAAAGTGTAATTGACATTTGATGATGAATAAAAGGTGTTTTATTTATGAGTAAAGTGTTGCTATCTCTTGTCAATCGTTTACTATATTTCTTTTGCATGTTTTGACTTCCAGAATAATTTTTGTTTGGTATAACATATTATTCAAACCTCCACAGTCGGTCATATGTTGGAGGTAGATATGAATCAAGACTGTCATGTTTGGTTGTAGAGGTCTAAGGTCTTGGACAAGGCTACAACAATCATGAGTGCTCATAAGTTCTGAGCATTGGACTCAACCCACGCTCACTGGAATCACTTCATGGAATTTTATCTCGAGTGATCGTGAGAGGGTAATATCATATAAGTCTTCAAACCTAGAGATATGATTTGTTACTTACAAGTTGGTTATGCATTGACTGTACGAAACCGCATTGGTAACTCGATGTTATAAAACGTACTTTTGTGTGTAATTCAATGAGTGGTAGAACAAACATATGAGTCGAAGTTTATCTGTTCCTTCTTGGATTAGAAGCTGATATCTGGGCCCCTCGATGATTTTGTTTTGACCCATGTACCGGGCCCGGTCAGAACTAAGTTGATGTGTTCAATTAAGTTCTATGTCAAACAAATCGGAAATCGGGAAACAAACTGCTGGACAATAAGTAAGACATTGTTCCATGTATTTGTCCGGCTGATATCTAGAACGGAGGATTATATGATCACTTATCTTAAATGGCGTACCATCATCTTCTCAGTTCCGAGAGACCTTGAAAGAGCTACGATTGCCGGTCGGTTCCTGAAGTACTAGAGATATAGTTATTAGACTTATCCAAGTGGGAGACTGTTGGATAAGGTGTCTAAGTCCATAACTATTTCGGGTTTGTACTTGACCCGACCCGGCATGGTCCATTTGGGTTGCATGGCACCATGCAATTAGATAGACTAAATGAGAGAAATAACACTTGGAGATTATTAATATATTATAAGTTCTAATATATTAATAATATTATTTAATTAGTTGATCAAAGAATTAATTTGGAATTAATTAAGTGATCAAAGGATAACTAATTAAATATATGGGCTGATTATGTAAATCATCCATATCTTGTATAGTGGGCTAAGAGGCTCCATGGATTATCAAGTTGGGTTCTACCCATAGGATGCTCCATGGGAGTTACAAACCCATGGGTCATGGAAATGAAGAGTCATGACACATTAGGGTTTACATGGTGTAACCCTAGATGTGTCAACACTATATAAGGATCATATTCTCCACCAAAATCGGCTACACAAGTTAGACAAGGAAACTAGAGGGCTTGGCCGATTTTGAGAAGTGTGTGTTATCTCAAGAGTCTTTCCAAGAGCATTTGGTGTTGTGTGAAGCATTTGAGGCATCACACTTGGGGTGCTAGGCTCACAAGGTTTCAAGGAACATAAGCAACAACAAGGTAAGTTATTCTATCTATGATTCAAGTTAAAATTGTTCCCCATGTATGCTAGATAGGAATATAACCTTGGAATTCAACTTTGCATGATAATTAGACAAACATAGATCCAAGGTTATTAGGGTTGCATGTACACTTAGGAAGTGTTAGAATGCTCAAAACCCATCAAAAAAAAAACATTGATTGATCAAACCATAACAAAACGTAAGCCATGTCTAAAAATCAAATCATACAATCATCATAATATCAAAGTATAAGCCCCAGAGAATCTCGTAAGTGCGGAAATCCGTGTGTGTGTATGATGTGCCGCTACCACGCCGGCTCCTTCCCCTTCGACGAAGAGGTACCTGAAACCAAAACCATAAACTGTAAGCACAAAGCTTAGTGAGTTTCCCCATCGTACCACATATCATACAAACAATTAACACGCATACTGCCCGGCTATTCTGGGTGCCTGACTACCCGATACGGCCGTTCTGGGGTGCCGTCCTACTCGTGTCAAGCCATTCTGGGGTGCTGACTACCCATGTCAAGCCATTTTGGGGTGCTGACTACCCGTGTCAAGCCATTCTGGGGTGCTGACTACCCGTCGGTCCTAACAACCGAACACAGTGACTGATCCCCTCATACTACCCCTATCACATATAACATAACAAGCCAGCATGCAAACATATCATCACATACTGTCAGACGTATCTGGGGTGTCTGAATACCCTTCGGTCCTAACAACCGAACTCGACTACTATCACATACAACATATCGTGCTAGCATATAACATATCAGGTAGTAGCAACCTAGATGATATCACAAAGACAATCATCTATCATACGTCTCCTACTGGTGGGTCGGCATTGTGGCCTTAGACCCACTGCTATAGGAAGGTAACTCACCTCGAATAGGCTGCTGGTCTGTGTGGGAACTAGCTGTCTACTGCTGCTGCTGCTGCTGCTAACGTCCCTCGACTGTAATTCCCACAAAACGATCAGTCAAACACGCAAGATGTTCTTAGGGTAAAATGACCCTTTTACCCCTCACCAAGTCAAAGACCAGGTCAAAGTCAACTTCCAGTTGACTGGACTCGCCGAGTCCAGAGAGCAACTCGCCGAGTCCATCTCTCACTGATCCGGTCCCACTCACCAGGTCCCTCTTTCACTCACTGAGTCACCCCTGACTCGCTACCCGGGACTTTGGGGCCGACTCGAGTACCAACTCGCCGAGTCCTGCGAGAAACTCGCTGAGTTCCTCGAGCAGGTCCTTTGCTTGCTTCCAATCCACACCAAAACACCCCATTCGAGGGTTTGGGGGTTTCGGGACTACGCTATACGGTTAATTCCGTGCACAGGTACGAAGGGTTGAGCCTTTGACGCTTAATCCCCTCGTGTTCTGTGGATGTTAATATTACTCGCCGAGTTTGAAGAACTACTCGGCGAGTTCCAGGCAATCTTCATAGGACTCGCCGAGTTTGTTCATCCAACTCGCCGAGTCGACGACTATCTTCATAGAACTCGCCGAGTTCCACCTTGGGACTCGCCGAGTCCTTCGACCCACTTCCTGAGTAGGCCAGATCTAGGACATGCAACACTTCCAGACCACAAATCCATGGTCCTAGGGTTCATTTACCATGTAAAATTGTAAACTTTACGTGCATGCATGGCCCTATGAGCTCAAACATGCACTTCCAAGCTATACAAGAGGTCCTATGCTCATTGGGGACTTCCACTACCTCAACCACAGAGACTTTATGCTACTATGAAGTCCAAAAGGTCCACATCAGAAGTTCTTGCAGAACATTAGCCATAAACACATAGAGATTTAGGTTTTTAGGGCTTAAAACCTCTTTTCTTAGGAACAAAAAGGGGACTAACGAGCTAAAGATCAAGTTAGGGTCTTTTCTACCTGAATGGAGGCCTTTCACAGAGTAGATTCCGGATCTCCTTCCCTTCTTGCACTCTTCAATCTTCTTCTTCTTCTCCCAAGCCCCAAAACACCTTCAAAATGTCAACAATCACCCACAAGGACACAAAGGAGGCTAGGGTTTCGTTCTACAGGTCTCTGGGAGTGCTAAGGGAAGTGGAGGCTGGGTTAGATCGATTAAATAGGGTGCAAACACCCGAGTTAGGGTTTAAGTCCAAACAGGGTCTACTCGGCGAGTCCATCGGACCTACTCGCCGAGTAGACCTAGTAGATCCCGTGTCTAGTCCCGCTTCTACTCGGCGAGTCAGTCCCTCAACTCGCCGAGTCCAAGGCTAATTGTGCAAAATAAAGAGATTTAATAATCACGAATACATACCAGGAATCAGGTGCTACAAATCTCCCCCACTTATTTTAGACTGCGTCCTCGAAGTCTGCTGCTCGATCCTGAAACAGCTCGGGATAGTGCTCCATCATCTCGTCCACCGGCTCCCAAGTCCACTCCGAACCCTTGCGGTGCTGCCATTGCACCTTCACTAGCTCCACCCTCTTGTTCCTTAAATCCTTTGACTTCCTGTCGAGGATTGTGACTGGGCGCTCGATGTAATTCAGGCTGTCATCAACCTGAATATCCTCCAACGGCACTACCGCTGAATCGTCCACTAAGCATTTTCGCAGCTGAGAGACATGGAAAGTGATGTGGATCTGGCTGAGCTCGGCTGGCAGATCCAACCTATACGCCACCTTGCCCACTCGGGCTACAACCCTGAACGGTCTGATGAACTTCGGGCCCAACTTTCCCCGCTTCCTGAATCGGATGACGCCTTTGCAAGGCGACACCTTCAGGAGAACCATATCCCCGACTCGAAACTCCAAGTCGGATCGACGCTTGTCGGCGTAACTTTTCTGTCGACTCTGAGCAGTCTGAAGCCTGCTCCGAACCTGCTGGATCCTCTCGGTCGTCTTGAGCACCACTTCGGTGCTTCCCATGACCCTCTGGCCAACTTCACCCCAGCATATCGGGGTCCTGCACCTCCGTCCGTACAACATCTCGAAGGGAGGGCGGTCGATACTCGCGTGATAGCTATTGTTGTAGGAGAACTCGTCCAGGGGAAGATAGGTATCCCAGCTACCACCGAAGTCTAGCACGCACGCCCGCATCATATCCTCCAGAGTCTGGATGGTCCGCTCGCTCTGACCATCCATCTGCGGGTGAAAGGCAGTGCTAAAATGCAGACGAGTGCCCAACTCGTCATGGAATCTCTTCCAAAATCTGGAAGTAAAACGCACATCCCTGTCCGAGATCACCGATACTGGCACCTTATGCCCTGCCACAATCTACCTGATATAGATGTCGGCCAATTTCTCGGCCGATATGCTCTCCTGAATCAGAATAAAATGAGCACTTTTGGTCAATCTATCCACGATGACCCAAATCGAATCTACTCCACGTGCGGTCCTGGGAAGCTTCGTGATAAAATCCATCGTGATATCTTCCCATTTCCACAGTGGAATATCCAACGGCTGCATCTTGCCATGCGGTCTCTGATGTTCGGCCTTGACCTTCCTGCAGGTCAAACACCGTTCGACGTACCACGCCACATCCCGCTTCATGCAGGGCCACCAGTAATCCAGACGAAGATCCCTATACATCTTCGTCGCCCCGGGATGAATAGAGAATCGGGACTTGTGCGCCTCCTCCATCAAAGTCTGGCGCACACCCCCGTGATACGGCACCCATACCCTACAGTGCAAAGTCAATAATCCTCGGCTATCATAGTCAAAGGAGGAAACCTGATCCACCACACGCTCACTCTTCCGATGTTCCTCCTTGATAGCCTCCTGCTGGGCCTCCCGAATTTGCTCCAACAGGGGAGTCACCACGGTCATCCTCAAGCAGACGTCCCTGCTTGGCGCCGCCTTGCGGCTGAGCGCATCGGCCACCACGTTGGCCTTCCCCGGGTGGTAAAGGATCTCGCAATCATAATCCTTCACCACATCCAACCACCGACGCTGCCTCATGTTCAGATTTGGCTGATCCATGAGGTACCTCAAAGTCTTGTGGTCCGTGTAGATGGTACATCGAACCTCGTAGAGGTAATGTCGCCAAATCTTGAGGGCAAAAACCACCGCCCCCAACTCCAAATCATGCGTCGGGTAGTTCGCCTCGTGAGGCTTGAGCTGCCTTGAAGCGTAGGCAATAACATGCCCCCTCTGCATCAGTACCACGCCCAACCCAGAAATGGATGCATTACAATAAACCACAAAATCCTCCACGCCCTCTGGCAGGGCTAAGATTGGCGCCTCGCATAATCTCTGTCTCAGCGTCTCAAATGCAGCCTGCTGCTCGGGCCCCCACCGAAAGACCACGACTTTCTTCGTCAGCCGCGTCAGGGGCACGACTATCTTGGAGAAATCCTGAATAAATCTCCGATAGTAGCCTGCCAATCCCAGGAAACTCCGAATCTTAGATGGAGACTTCGGAACCTCCCATCTCATCACGGCCTCGACCTTGGCCAGATCGACCAGAATCCCGTTCTGGTTGACGAGGTGTCCAAGAAATTGCACCTCGCGCAACCAAAACTCACACTTGGAGAACTTGGCATACAAGCTCTCCCTCCTCAGGGTCTCTAACACCTCTCTCAGATGCTCCTCATGTTCCTCCCGAGTCTTGGAATAAACCAAGATATCATCGATAAAGACTATCATAGACCGGTCCAACATCGGTCTGCATACGCGGTTCATGAGGTCCATGAACGCGGCAGGAGCATTGGTGAGCCCAAACGGCATCACCACGAACTCATAATGGCCATAGCGCGTCCGAAACGCGGTCTTCTGCATATCCTCCTCCCTGACCCTCATCTGATGATAACCCGAACGCAAATCAATCTTGGAGAACCAAGATGTTCCCCGAAGCTGGTCAAAGAGGTCATCAATCCTCGGAAGCGGGTAACGGTTCTTCACCGTTACCTTGTTCAGCTCCCGATAATCTATACACATCCGATGCGACCCGTCCTTCTTCACAAACAGAATCGGGGCTCCCCAGGGCGAACTGCTCGGACGAATAAATCCCTTGTCTAGCAGCTCCTGCAGCTGCGTAGACAACTCCTGCATCTCGGGAGGAGCCAACCGATACGGTGCCTTGGCTATCAGAGCCGCACCAGGAACAAGGTCAATCCTGAACTCCACCTGTCGCTCCGGAGGTATCCCAGGAAGCTCCTCTGGGAAAACATCTGCAAAGTCTCGGACCACCGGAACCTCGCTCACTGTCGCCTTACCCGCCTCCCGAGTATCCATCACATACGCGACATATCCTGCGCATCTCTGCTGGAGGTAGCGCCTAGCCCTCGCTGCTGAACATACAGCATGTCCATACTGGGGCCTCTCACCATGAATCACTAACTCTCCCCCGCTTGGGGTCCTGACCCGCACTAGCTGGTGCGCGCAATCTATCACAGCCCCATTAGGGCTCAGCCAATCCATGCCTATAATCACCTTGTTCCCATGCAACGGTATGAGAACCAAATCTACTAAGTAGCGCTCCTCGAACAAACGCAACACGCAGTCTCGAAATACCATCGATGCCCGCACCGATCGATCATCAGCAATCTCCACCTCCGAAGGGCAACCTAGCTCGCCTGATGGCTCATGAAACTTATTGCTAAGCGCAAGGGAAACGAATGATCGGGATGCACCCGAATCAAATAACACTTGAACTGGGGGGCTGTTCACATGGAACGATCCTAATGCATACATGTACATACAGAGCACATATCAATAACATAACATCATAAAAATAAGATAGAGGGAAAGAATCATACCCGTCACCACATCGGGTGCGGCGCGTGCCTCCTCGGTAGTCAGCTGAAATGCTCGACTCCTCACCACTGGAGCCTCTAACTTGCCCTGCCGGCCATCCGTGATCCGCAGGGTCGCTGGAGCTGGCGCCTTCACCGGCGCTGAAACTATCAACTGGGGGCAATTGGCCTTCTTGTGGCCCCTCTGGTTGCAGTGAAAACACAGCAACTCTGATGTCTGAATAACTGCTGCCGGAGCAGTGCAATCCCTGCTGATGTGCCCAGACTTGCCGCACTTGTAGCAGCCTGATGATCCCATCCTGCATGCCCCCTCGTGCGGCCTGCCGCATTTCCTGCAGCGGCTCGGTCCTGACTGGCCTTTCGGCCTACGATCTGGTCCCTTGGGCTTCTTCCCCGAAGCCCCTCCTGCCTGTCCCTCCTCCAATTTCCGTTTCCGGATGTGCTCCAAATCTATCTCCCTCTCCCTCGCCCTGGCAATCATAGAGTCCAAGGTAGGGCAAGCCGAAAAGCTAACATGCTCCCGGATGTCAGCTCGTAGCATATCGTGGTAACGAGTCCTCCTCATGTCCTCGTCACCGGCATACTGGGGCACCAACAAAGCCCTCTCTCGGAACTTGGCGGTGATCTCCGCCACAGTCTCCGTCGTCTGTCTCATGTCAAGAAACTCCCTGGCCAGCTGCTGAAGTTCGACAGCCGGCACAAACTCTGCCCTGAACCTAGTCACGAAGTCCGACCAGGTCATCGCCTCGATAACTGAGGCTCCCAACGAGTCACCCACTGACTCCCACCAATCCCGGGCTCGGTCTCGTAAACATCCGGCTGCATACCTCACCTTCGACCCCTCGGGGCAGAAGCTAGTCAACTGGGCAGACTCGATGTCTGCAATCCATCGCCTGGCAGCAATGGGGTCTTTCACCCCATGGAAATCCGACGCACCGCTGCCCCTGAAGTCCTTGAAGGACAGCGTGCGAGATCCTGACTGGCTAGATGCCATATCACTCCTGAATGCCTGAAGGCGATCCTCCATCAACTCCATGATCCCTTCCTTGATCGACCCAAAGAGAATGGGGGTCGACTCAAGGATGCCTCTGGTAATCTCTGACGCGATGAACTCGCGTAGTCCCTCATCAACCGGCTCAGAACCTGATCCCGAACCTGACCCCTCTCCTGAACCGCCATCAACCAGCCTCGATCGAAGTACCACCATTCTGCAATACAACACAACAATCATTAGTGATACTGATACTCCCTGAGGGAGCACAACTACTTACAAGTTCCCTGGTCTTATCTTGGCCTTCCTTGGTTCGGGTACGGATCCTCTGCTTTCAGTAGTACGGGCCCATACTACCTTCCACATCTATCCGTACCTTCTTCAAGGAATGCCTTGACTCCACCAGATCCCTTTCACTACTGCTGATCACTGCTATACTCATCCTAGGCTTGCCCTAGGGGAAATCTCTAATTCCACTCTAACCAGTCCTCAGCTGCTGCAGGCCTCCTTGTAATGCCAATTAGCCATTACATGAATACCATCACATGTGACGAGGCTCAGATAATCCTTCGAGTACCCGACTCGTCCCTACAACGGTTGGACTCAAACAAGAGCTGCGCAGTAGGATCAAATCTGGCACTCTAAGATTATTCAACCCTGATCACATGTGACGTGACGCATTCGCCTAATGGCTAACTCCCATTATTCAGAGTCCCACGTAGCACGAAGCAAGCAGCATTCAGATAAGGGTAACAATCTCAATTAACTCTATCTACTCTCAGGAACTGAGCTAGCATAAAGTGCTAAGCTCATACTACCAGGCATAACCTAAGCAGGCTATCCTACTTACTGTTTACTCAACTACTAGCATGCAAGTTCCCATACAACTGGAACACATAAAGCAGGCACATAAGGCATCACTCCTAGGTCCTTAGTCCTATTCTAGCATGCTGTTCTACAAAAGCTGATAAACATAACATAAACTCGTATGGGTACTTTGGGGAATACTTACTTGAGCTCGGCCGGTCGCGCACATCACACACTTCGTTCTTTCTCAAAAAACTTTTTCCTCAATTTTAGAGATCATTTTCTTTTAGAAAATCTTTTAATCCCTCGATTTGAGTTCAGACACTCCCGAAGGCGTGTCCGAATCCCTCAAACCAGGGCTCTGATACCAACTTGTAACGACCCAAATTTCACGTCCAAAAAATTCATTTTAAAAACACTACTTTAGAGAAACATTAATTGTAAAAAAACATTGATTGATCAAACCATAACAAAACGTAAGACATGTCTAAAAATCAAATCATACAATCATCATAATATCAGAGTATAAGTCCCAGAGAATCTCGTAAGTGCGGAAATCCGTGTGTGTGTATGATGTACCGCTATCGCGCCGGCTCCTTCCCCTTCGACGAAGAGGTACCTGAAACCAAAACCATAAACTGTAAGCACAAAGCTTAGTGAGTTCCCCCATCGTACCACATATCATACAAACAATCAACACGCCTACTGCCCGACTATTCTGGGGTGCCTGACTACCCGATACGGCCGTTCTGGGGTGCCGTCCTACCCGTGTCAAGCCATTTTGGGGTGCTGACTACCCATGTCAAGCCATTCTGGGGTGCTGACTACCCGTGTCAAGCCATTCTAGGGTGCTGACTACCCGTCGGTCCTAACAACCGAACACAAGGACTGATCCCCTCATACTACCCCTATCGCATATAACATAACAAGCCAGCATGCAAACATATCATCACATACTGTCAGACGTATCTAGGGTGTCTGACTACCCTTCGGTCCTAACAACCGAACTCGACTACTATCACATACAACATATCATGCTAGCATATAACATATCAGGTAGTAGCAACCTAGATGATATCACAAAGACAATCATCTATCATACGTCTCCTACTGGTGGGTCGGCATTGTGGCCTTAGACCCACTGCTACAGGAAGGTAACTCACCTCGAATAGGCTGCTGGTCTGTGTGGGAACTAGCTGTCTACTGCTGCTGCTGCTGCTGCTAATGTCCCTCGACTGTAATTCCCACAAAACGATCAGTCAAACACGCAAGATGTTCTTAGGGTAAAATGACCCTTTTACCCCTCACCAAGTCAAAGACCAGGTCAAAGTCAACTTCCAGTTGACTGGACTCGCCGAGTCCAGAGAGCAACTCGCCGAGTCCATCTCTCACTGATCCGGTCCCACTCACCAGGTCCCTCTTTCACTCACTGAGTCACCCCTGACTCGCTACCCGGGACTTTGGGGTCGACTCGAGTACCAACTCGCCGAGTCCTGCAAGCAACTCGCCGAGTTCCTCGAGCAGGTCCTCTGCTTGCTTCCAATCCACACCAAAACACCCCATTCGAGGGTTTGGGGGTTTCGGGACTACGTTATACGGTTAATTCCGTGCACAGGTACGAAGGGTTGAGCCTTTGATGCTTAAACCCCTCGTGTTCTGTGGATGTTCATATTACTCGCCGAGTTTGAAGAACTACTCAGCGAGTTCCAGGCAATCTTCATAGGACTCGCCGAGTTTGTTCATCCAACTCGCCGAGTCGACGACCATCTTCATAGAACTCGCCGAGTTCCACCTTGGGACTCGCCGAGTCCTTCGACCCACATCCTGAGTAGGCCAGATCTAGGACATGCAACACTTCCAAACCACAGATCCATGGTCCTAGGGTTCATTTACCATGTAAAGTTATAAACTTTACGTGCATGCATGGCCTTATGAGCTCAAACATGCACTTCCAAGCTATACAAGAGGTCCTATGCTCATTGGGGACTTCCACTACCTCAACCACAGAGACTTTATGCTACTATGAAGTCCAAAAGGTCCACATCCAAAGTTCCTGCAGAACATTAGCCATAAACACATAGAGATTTAGGTTTGTAGGGCTTAAAACCTCTTTTCTTAGGGACAAAAAGGGGACTAACGAGCTAAAGATCAAGTTAGGGTCTTTTCTACCTGAATGGAGGCCTTTCACAAAGTAGATTTCAGATCTCCTTCCCTTCTTGCACTCTTCAATCTTCTACTTCTTCTCCCAAGCCCCAAAACACCTTCAAAATGTTAACAGTCACCCACAAGGACACAAAGGAGGCTAGGGTTTCGTTCTACAGGTCTCTGGGAGTGCTAAGGGAAGTGGAGTCTGGGTTAGATTGATTAAATAGGGTGCAAACACCCGGGTTAGGGTTTAAGTCCAAACAGGGTCTACTCGTCGAGTCCATCGGACCTACTCGCCGAGTAGACCTAGTAGATCCCGCGTCTAGTCCCGCTTCTACTCGGCGAGTCAGTCCCTCAACTCGCCGAGTCCAAGGCTAATTGTGCAAAATAAAGAGATTTAATAATCACGAATACATACCAGGAATCAGGTGCTACAAAGGTCGACCCAGTTTCAAAATGGAATAGGTTCCAAAGACCAACTGATCCCGCTCTGTGCTGGAGCAGCTATGGAGGCATATCATCAGACTTTGGTTTGTTGGTAGTGGCTACTCCTGGCATATGATTGGGGACATCTCTCAACTATACAACATTCAGACCATTATTTGAGAGTATGTGTCCTTTTGCGGGAAAGGAAGAAAAGAAGGGATCAAATTCAATCTGTTCTGAGATTATGCGTGCTGTTCTCAGACCTTCTGGATGCAAATTCAATCGGTGACTTACGGTTTGCGTTTTCTTCTCTATACTCCTGAGTTTGTCTTAAGTTGATTCGCTTTAAAGTCTAATTTTTGTTTTACGATAGTTTAAATTTGCACATTTACTTTCGTTTCTCTCCTTTGCACAAATTTAGGGGGTGAAATAAAAACAAAACAAAAATTAGAAAATTTAAAAAAAATCCAAAAACATTAGAAAATCAGAAAATAAAAAAAATTTGGTTATGAAGTGTGCTTGAGGGTGATGTTTTTGGAAGTGATATTATTTAGTGATAACAGGCAATCTGAGTCTGCGTAACGTACCTAAAGTTGAAGGGTCTATGCTTTGGTTTGATGCGTCGGTAGGCACGAAAATTTTAAATGGACTTGACTAGGGAGATTTGAACTTAGGAAATTTATAGACTTGACAAATCTTGACCTAGTTAGATCCATTCAGCCTGACAATACGACGCTCGGATAGGTTGAGCAGGGAGATATATATGGGAATCTACTCGTCACATTAATTGAGCCCGTACTTGGAACCGTGGTTTAACTTTTCCTCGATATGTGGATTCTGTCCTTAATTCCGGTTGGATGAGGCGACTGGTAAATTCCGATAAATTAGGTCTGTAGAATATCATTTTCTTTCTTTCTGTCTGTTAGTCATATGTTGTCTCCTTTGCGTGACTTCCAATCCGACCTGGTACCCAACATATGCAACTCTATTTCTCTGCAGGATATATATATGTGTGTGAAATATATGTGTGAAATACTTCTCATCTGTTAGCCATATGCTGTCTCCTTTGCGCGACTTCTAATCCGACCTGGTACACAGCATATGCAAGCTTCTTCTTCTCAACCCCTCTAAACTAGTTAGCAATAGAATTCTGAATCTCTTCTCTCTCTGAATGGTTGTCTGCTCACCCGGTGTAAGGAGTACTCTGGAAGTTCTTGATGGATGGGGCATATCAGGAAGCGGGAAACACGTTCTAGTACACTTAAAATTGAACACATACAGATTGTCTGTAGATCTCGCTGCTCAATTTAGGTGGACAACAATATCCCTGGTCGCCGTCAGATGAATGGTCCTTAAGATATAGTATTTAAGAAATTAGGATCATATATAAATTTTAGGTTTTTAAGTTCACCCTGTCTTGTAGCAAATAGTATGTCCTAAATTTGTCACAATTTTTCGTGTTTAAGTGGACAACAATACCGACGATTGATCAGACAAATATGTGAATTTGAAAGGTACCGACAAGTGGATAAAGGCTGTTTAAAAACTTTGATCCCGAATCACTCTTAAAGTTAGATATCAATTTTATTTTTGTTAAATTTGTCATAGTTTCTTCTAATTTAAATATTAGGGGAGAATTAAAAATTAAAAACAATAAAAAAAAAATTAAAAATCCAAAAATAGTGTTATTTCTGTTTTATTTCTTGTTCAGAAAAATCAAAAATTCAAAAATATTTTTGTTTATATTTTAATTTGTGTGCTAAGTTTTCTTTTAGTTTTCCTTTTGTCTTGAATAGTGATTTCAGGTACAGATAAGACTCATGGAGTTTGTGTTGAAGATTTCTGAGCCAAAGCCTCGTCCGTGAGCATCGAAGAATTCGCATTCGAAGGAGCAAGAAATGAAGATTATTCTTTTGACATTCAATCCTTCAACCCCAGAAGCAAGGTGAAGTTGAAACTGAAGAATATGTGACGGATTGTATTGAAGCCTCCTCAAGCAGTTTGCTGCTATCTTTGTACCTGCTGAAGTGATCCAGAATATTTGTTCTCTCTGATGTTCTCTCTGAAGATTCTCAACCTGAAAGCGCTATCTTTCAAGAATCAGTACATCAGGCCTCCTCACCCGACGTGCGTTCAAAGCCAAACTCTGAAGAAAAGCGCAACTGCTCAAGATGAAGTCATTCATTGAAGATTCATATGTTCATCCTGATGCTGTGAAGAAATCGAAGGTTAAAGCTGAAGGCAAGCTCTCATTAAAGATTGACAAGAAGAGCCAGCTACTTTTTAGGGGGAGCTTGTTGGGTCAATTAAGAAAAGAAAGCTATAAACCAAGGGGGTGATTGTTGGGTCAAGATATGGTTTATACTTTACTTTTCTGGGCAATTATATTTTTGAGTAATAATTGTGGAGTTTTTGGTCATGTTTACGGCTGAGTTTACGGCCGTAAACACCTTACGACCGTAAACTCATTTACGGCCCATTTGTTTCTGGCCCATGTTCCCTTGTATAAATAGAGGTGTTAGGGTGAGGAGTTAGAAATTGATGAACCCTAGAGAGTTTACGGCCAGAGAGCATTTTGTGTGAATCTTTTTTATCTGGAGCTTTAATTCTAATCAATTCATACAGAAATTCATATTATTCTTCTTCTCCTTCTCTTTTATTTGATCTGACATCATCCGTTTGATTGGAATTTCGCACCATCAAACGGATCTAACTGATACACAGGCAGATTAGGGACTTACACAATGGGAGGTAAATTGACCTTGAGGAAATTTAAGAGTCAAGTGGTGAAGGAACCTCAAACCCTAGCCCTCAACCTGAGGAGGAAACTCCTGTTGAGCCAACTGAAGAATCTATACCTCTGAGGCGTTCCACCAGAGTTAGGAATGCACCTGAGCATTATTATGGTTTTCATATTACTGCAGAAGGTGAGACACTTATCAGTGATAACACATTGGTAAATCTGGATGAGCCTAACAGCTACACGGAAGCCATGGCAGGCCCTGTTGGATTAGTGTCTAAGTCCATAACTATTTTGGTATGTACTTGACCCGATGGTGCATGGTCCTTTTGGGTTGCCTTCACTAAAGCAACTTGATTGGAGAAATAAATAGAGAGAGAGAGAGAGAGAGAGGTTATTATGATTTATTAATATGTTATAAGAATAATATATTAAAGGAGAAATCATATTTGTTTAATTAATATTGGTCAATAATTAATTAAGAATTAATTTTGTGATCAAATGTAATTAATTAAACTAGAGGGGCTGAATTGTAATAATGTGATAGTTACAAAATAAGGTAAGGATTATCTTAAGGATAGGTTGGACGAATTTGAGGTGATAAGGACCTTAGAATTCGACTATGATAAGGATTCAAGGCTTATCTTATGGGTTGCTTGGTAAGGAAACAACTAGATAAGGATAAGGACTGAAACCCTATCTCTACACCTATATAAACCCCCTTTGGCTCTTGATTTCGTCCAGACCTTCCCAAGGCTTCTTAGGGACGAAATCTTATACCTCTCCTCTCTCTTTATACCTTCTCCATTTGTTCTTGGTGTTTGTAAGCCATTAGAGGAGTGACACTTGTGACTCTAAGCCTTCCAAAGTCAATACAAGGAGATTTGGGATTGTTATTGCTACATAACAATCAAGATAACATTATAAACCTATTCTCATGTTAATATGATTATTTGAATGCTAGAATTAGGGTTTATAGTCTTGGATTCAAAGCATGTACAATAGAGAAACCTAGATCCAAGCATTAGGGTTTGTATGAGCACATAGGATGTCTTATGACCAAAACCCATCAGTGGTATCAGAGCCTAGACTGGTTTCTATTATATTGATGCTTGATATGTATGAAAAATTCAATTGTATGAACTTGACATATTAGGGTTTATTGCCAATAAACCCTAGGAGGCTAAGGTTTTTTTTTTTTTCGAGATTAGGGTTTGCAAAACCTAATTTGCAAGAGTTTGAATAAGATCTTCAAATCCTTTCCTTAAACCCTTAAATTTCGAAATCTAGGGTTTGTTTTAATCCCTTGATTTTCGAAATTAGCCTCCTCTCCAAGATAAGATCCTAAATTTTAGGGATTTGGATTATCCCGTATCTTGTAATTATCCTCTAATTGTTAAATATGGTAATTATAGATTTTGCATGATCCTATCCTTATTTTCGAAATCTATAGAGATATTTAAGGGATTAGGATATCTTAAATGTATAAATGGTAATTATCCTCATGATTTAGATAATCCCTTATGATTTAATAATTAAATTAATAGTCTAATTCAAGATAATTATTAAATCAAGAGTTTTAATATTTTTTTTTAATTTAAATGTCATAAATTCGAAATTTTTTAAGAAAGATTAAAACTAAATTGTTTTGAAAAGTTTCAAAACTTACCCTCAAGTTTTGGAATTTAAATTTTGATTAATTGTTTAATTTTGATGTATATTTAAATTCTAAACCCTAATGTTTTGAAATGTTTCAAAACTTGCCCTCAAGTTTTGGAATTTAAAAGTTGATTAAAAGTTTAATTAGGAATGTTAAATTCTAAAACCTTATTATAGTTTTGAAAAAGTTCAAATCACACCCTTATGGTTTTACTAATTAATTAAGGTGTATAATTAAAAGAGGTTTAATAAATCCATAAAGTTTTTGGTTTAAAATTTAATTGAATTAAAAGTATAATTGTTAAATTTGACCACCTAATATTTTAAAAGTGTAAAATACACCCTATACTATATATAACATTAAAAGTCTAACACTATATATATATATATATATATATATATATATATATATATATGTATGAGTAAAAGTCAGTCTTACCATTAGTAGGCCTCATTCACGAAGCTAGTGTATAAGGGGTGTTTAAGGAAATTGCCTATAAAATGACGATTGAATGGGTATCCACTCTTACCCACCGCACTCTTGACTAGTGGAGGGTCGTTAGCCGAACGGGTAGGATAGGACGAAACCTTCCATTATAAGCATAATGAATTATTAAAGTAACTAAATGTTTTCATAAAATTCCCAATCTTAGTTACTTAGGCAAAAGTGAATTGATGCAATTCCATGAAATTACACTTTGTGCCCTTGCGAAGATGTTAGTGGAGCGTGTGTGGTTTACCGGCACACTAAATGGTTCTAAGAAAAGGTAGCAAAGGGTGACTCAATGTTTGTCATAGTTCGGTGGAGTGTGTGTGGTTTACCGGCACATCGAATAGGTGACTGTAACATGTGAGGGCACCATGTAAGTTTGCATGGTTATTCACACCTGCTTTGTGATCCTCGGCATCCTAGTCACAAACAAGAGGGGCATATCGAGATTTAAACATGCCATTGAAAGTTCAATGAATCTCAAAGGATCTAGGAGTTTTCATAGATTTAAAACTTAAATTTCTTTTTCGTTTTTCATGGTGGAAATTAGTGAATCGTCATTCACTTACCTTCAAATGTTCTGCAATTTGGGTTACGGCATCCCTCTGCCGAGTTGTAGAATATTGTGTTGGGTCCTAGCCTTAGTATCTCATTTGGGTGATTTACTAAGGACTCAATCAATCAACTAACTTGAATTCGTTTTCTCCCGTTTTGTAGATGTCAAAGTTTGACAACTATGGTCTTCTCAAATCCCGTGGAACAAGCATTCCACATGAAGATGATATTCCACGATTCGATCGAAGAACAAGAAATCATGCTTCACTTCCTCCACCTCCTCCAATTATTCTCCCTAACCCACAAGTTCAAAGGCTTGAAAAGTTCAAGATCACTCAAGCCCTTTTGGCAAGTAAACATAAAGAAGGAAAGCCGGTGTGTGCACACGTCCTAGGGATGAAGTCACACATTGATAGGTTAAGAATGTTGGGATCCGTTGTCTGTGAGGAAATGGCTGTTGATTGGGTTCTTCAGTCACTTCCTAACTCATATAGTGAGTTCGTAAGAGAGTACTATATGATGAACCGTGACGTGACCCTTATAGATCTCACCTATATGCTTATTGCTGCTGAATCGACAATGGTTTGGCGCAATAGAAAAGCAAAATTGATTGGTGAATCTGCCTTCAAGACCTGTATAGATATAGACAATGACAACGAAAGACATGCTATGATTGAAAAGTTCGATCATAAGAGAAAGACAATGTCTGAAGTAGTTCCATGTCATGTTCCAAAAGAGTCAATTTGCTTTTATTGCCAAGAGAAAGGGCATTGGAGACGAAGCTGCCCCATTTACCTAAGAGATCGAAGAGATGGGAGAGTCGAAACATATGGCTCTAATATAGGTAAAATCCATTAACTAACTCTTTTAAGCTTCTATTCTAGATTCTTAATACATAATGTGATAAGATTACAATTGATGTTTTGTAGGATCGAAGAAAAGAAAGGAAGCTTAAGGGAAGAAGTGAGCAGAATCTAACCATGAAGGAATGGATTTTGACCGCATTTCTCGAAGATTAGATTCTTGAGCTACTACTTAGAGTTAGAATTAGATTGCTAAGAAAGATGTGTTAGCATAGTTTTTCAATGAATTGCATTGTAAGGACAAAATTTTTCCGCAATAAAATAAATTTTGATTTTATATTATTTATTTATCCTTGCAATGGCGTATATGAAAAATTGATGTTTGAATGTTTCTATAATGGATTTGGTTCTTATTTATGGAAAGTCGAGAATTTACCAAATAGGGAGAGTTTCTCATCGCCCAAGTTTCAATTGGACAGAAATTTGGAATCACGCAACTTGGTTGCATGATGAATGAGAAATTTCATATTTGGAAATTAGACTAATTCGTTGACAAAGTGTCAAGTGAAGGACTAGGAGATCGAGCACACAAAGTTGCGTGTTGATCAAGTCCACCATAAGAGTAACAAAGATATTCGTCATGATTTACTAAAGGTTTAGTAAATGTGATTATACTTACAAGATTAAGTGTAATTCTAGATTGATTGAAAAAAGGTTTAAATCAATAGTAGAATGAATAAGAAGAATCAAGTAGGCAGAAAGATAAAAGTTTCTCCATTCTAAGAAGAAGGGATAGTACCTTTTATGCTTTATGATGGGTCTTAATGATTAAGAACCATATCTCAATTGATCCTCTAAGTAAATCTTAGCACAATTGTATGATTAAGAAGAGGAATCAAGGATTGAAGAAATGGTTAAATCAAGAGGTCTATCATACTTCGTTCCAATGACAAGTCTTAAAGTTAAGATTGTGACAATGAGTGAAAAGTATTAAAGGTTTATAACATTCATCAAATGTGGAAAGTTGTGATGTCTTGGATAAGACAAAGACCAACTAGAACCAATTTATGAAGAGTCTTGATAAAAGCTACACTAACTCTTGAATATTTGTTTGTCAAGAAATGTTTATTGACAAAAGGATCCTACATGTCAAGGAGTCAGTGGGAGTCTTAATGGTCCTGAAAAGTTTCAAGAACAAATCAAATATACCTTATCATTCATCACTAGCACACGAGTTGAGGTTTACGACCTATCGTGTTGACATCATTTTGTTTCTATGCTGTTCCAATTGAGTTAATTATGCATATGAGTTCTATGAGTTCTCATTTGAATGCATAAAAGGCAAGGACCTTGATCAATGGAAAGTACATTGATAAGAAAAAGTGAGTTGCGTAACTACTTGGAAGACATGGTGGGCAGCTGTGCTACCATAAAGGCAAGAAATCGAGATCAAGAAAGTTCGATCCATATGAGTTTGAATTTGTCTTAAATTTTGGTTTTGACAAATTCACATGGATAGGAACAAATACACCGTTAAATCTAAGTGTCATAAGATTTCCTCCTTCATGAAAATGATTGTGAGGAAATGCTTTCACTAAGAAAGATTTTAAGAAGATAGTAATTGTAAAATTGCATTCTCGAATTCAATCATGGTTATGGTATCCCTTCCCATAATTTGAATTGTGAGGTTTGGCAATTGTTTACACACACATATGAACTATCTAAGGCAAAGGTGTATAAGTTCAAGAAGCCTTGATAAAAGATTATCAAAACACTAAGTATTAGAAACATGGACTTAAGAAATTCAATAGGTATTGTTTTTCTGAAAGTTAAGATGTTTATGAATACATGTCGAAACTAGTGGGAGCATAAGTGTTATGTTTTATAGTAATCATCATGATAGTGGGAGCATAAATGTTATGATTGTATGATTATTAAGGCACGTATTGCAAGTTGGTAATATTAATTATAGAAAACAAGAGTTATATCTTGCAAAGTAGTAAGGGTTGTAAAGTTGTTTTGCTATAATTAAGGGAGAGAATATTATGCTTCATTTCAAATCTAAAGGCTTAGGTTGAGAAATGTTAATAAATTTAGTCAAAGGTACATAGTGTGTTCTTAAAATTTCGATTATGATTACGACATTCCTCTTCACAATTCGATTTTTGAGAACATAGCAAATAAAACATTATGCATCGTGTCTCATACGCTTAGGGTATAGGATCGATTGCAAATGCTTTAATATTTGACCATTATAAAATTTTCCAAATGTCTTGTGCATTTAGAGGGAAAAAGGACTAGAATCGGTTTTGACTAAAATAATTAAACAACTATCAAAGGACAATCCAAAGTTTGAGAAGGATTGGTCGCTTGTGAGTAGTTGGAAGCATGGTATTCGATGGACCATATCGACATTATTATTATAGAAAAGATTCTATTAAGAATGAGTTGTCATATGGAAAATATGGAAACATGTCCATATTGGGAATTGAATATTGAAAATCTATGTCTAGATTAGAAACTTTTATGCAAAAGGATGTTCAAAGGAATGTACTTTGAGTGAGAGACATCATATCTAAGGAATCGTCTTGTAACAATGTCCGATAGTGGACTTTGTAATATCATTGGCAATAGTCTTTGTGACTTTGGTGCAGTGAAATCACAAAAGGATCATTGCATAAAATGTTAGAATCTAGCATATTCTACAAGTAGCAAGAATTTGATATTCTTTCATTTATGAAAAGGATTTGGAGTTGTGAAATGAGAATGATTGGAAATGTGTTCAATGTGATCTATTTCACAAAGTAAGAACCATAGGTAAACATTGTGTGCATGCTAGGAGCATGGGACAAGTGTTGTAATTCAAGTAAGAAGTTGATTACCCGAAACGACAAATAATGAGTAATCAATATGGTGATAAATAAAAGGCGTTTTATTTATACTCAAAGGTTTGAGGCCATATAGGATTAGTATTATTCTTGTGTTTCACATTTGCATGTTTTGACTTCCAGAATAATTGAGTTTATTAAGAATAATCGAATTATTCGAACGGGCCACAGTCGTTCATATGTTGGAAGTAGATATGAATGAAGACTGTCGTGAATTGGTGTGTGGATTGTCTAAAGAGCATTAGACATAAGCAAATGTTTGATGCAACGTTCATGAGTGCTTATTTGAGCATTGGATTAAACCCACGCTCACTTGGATCACTCCATGAATTGTATCATGAGTGATTGGTGAGACGATAACATCTTATATTCTTGATACCAAGATGTGTGAGTTGTATCTTGCAAATTGGTTGCACATTGATAATATGTAAACGCACTAGTAACTTGGTGTTATAAAACATATTGTTGTGTGTAATTCGGTAAGTGAGTGCAAGCAAACATTGTATCAATGTTTATCCGTTCCTTTTATCCAAAGAAGGATAAAAGCGATATCTTTGGGCCCCTCGATGATTTTGTGATGACAAACGTAAATGCTCGGCCGGGCTAGGGCTAATTTGATTTGTTCAATTAGTCAGTCGTCATAAATTGGGAATCGAGATATAGTACAAAGAGAATGATTTGAAATCATATCTCATATGATATCTAGAATGGAGGAATATATGATCCCTTATCTTAAGGACACGCGTATCTGATAGGATCAGAGTTGACATTGGCTTTGGAAAACTACGATTGCAGATCAGGATCTGAAGTCATACGCAGAATAGTTGTTAGACTTATCCAAGTGGGAGACTGTTGGATTAGTGTCTAAGTCCATAACTATTTTGGTATGTACTTGACCCGATGGTGCATGGTTCTTTTGGGTTGCCTTCACCAAAGCAACTTGATTGGAGAAATAAATAGTGGGAGAGGTTATTATGATTTATTAATATGTTATAAGAATAATATATTAAAGGAGAAATCATATTTGTTTAATTAATATTGGTCAATAGTTAATTAAGAATTAATTTTGTGATCAAATATAATTAATTAAACTAGAGGGGTTGAATTGTAATAATGTGATAGTTACAAAATAAGGTAAGGATTATCTTAAGGATAGGTTGGACGAATTTGAGGTGATAAGGACCTTAGAATTCAACTATGATAAGGATTCAAGGCTTATCTTATGGGTTGCTTGGTAAGCAAGCAACTAGATAAGGATAAGGACTGAAACCCTATCTCTACACCTATATAAACCCCGTTTGGCTCTTGATTTCGTCCAGACCTTCCCAAGGCTTCTTAGGGACGAAATCTTATACCTCTCCTCTCTCTTTATACCTTCTCCATTTGCTCTTGGTGTTTGTAAGCCATTAGAGGAGTGACACTTGTGACTCTAAGCCTTCCAAAGTCAATACAAGGAGATTTGGGATTGTTATTGCTACATAACAATCAAGGTAACATTATAAACCTATTCTCATGTTAATATGATTATTTGAATGCTAGAATTAGGGTTTATAGTCTTGGATTGAAAGCATGTACAATAGAGAAACCTAGATCCAAGCATTAGGGTTTGTATGAGCACATAGGATGTCTTATGACCAAAACCCATCAGGCCCCGAGGCTACTAAATGGGAAGAGGCCATGGACAGCGAGATACAGTCCATGTATGACAATCAAGTTTGGAACTTGGTTGACAATGTACCTGATCGTAAGATAGTTGGGTGCAAATGGATCTTCAAGAAGAAGACCGAAATGGATGGTAATGTACACACTTATAAGGCACGACTGGTAGCAAAGGGTTATTCTCAAACTCCGGGAGTTGATTATGATGAGACCTTTTCACTAGTGGCCAAGATTAAGTCTGTTAGGCTTCTGTTATCCATTGCTGCATTTCATGATTATGAAATTTGGCAAATGGATGTCAAAACCGCTTTCCTTAATGGAAAGTTGGTTGAAGATGTTTACATGGTTCAGCCAGAGGGTTTTGTTAGTACGGATTACCCCAATAGAGTGTGTAAGCTCGAGAAATCCATTTATGGATTGAAACAGGCACCTCACAGGTGGAATCTTTGCTTCGATGAGAAAGTCAAAGAATTTGATTTTTCAAGGAGTGAAGATGAATCTTGTGTCTATATCAAGGCTAGTGGGAGTATAGTAAGTTTTTTTTGGTTCTGTATGTGGATGACATACTACTCATAGGAAATGACATCCCAACCCTGCATGAAGTAAAGTCCTGGCTTAGGAAGTGTTTTGCTACGAAGGACCTTGGAGAAGCTGCCTATATCCTAGGGATAAGGATTTTGAGAAACAGGAGTAAAAGACTAATTGGACTTAGTCAAAGCACCTATGTGGACAAAGTGTTGAAAAGGTTCAACATGCATAACTCTAAGAAAGGTGAGTAAAACTCAAAGTTCGAGAATAGAGGCTGAGATAGCTGAGATGAGTCGAGTACCATACGCTTCTGCTGTAGGCTCGATCATGTATGCTATGACTTGTACTCGCCCTGATGTTGCTTTTGCTTTGAGCATGGTCAACAGATATCAGGGAAATCCTGGCAAGGTTCACTGGATAGCGGTGAAGAATATTCTCAAGTACCTGCGAAGGACTAAGGACTGGGTCCTTACCCTTGGTGGGAGTGATGACTTGAGAGTTGTAGGGTATAGTGATGCTAGCTTTCAGAATGACATGGATAATTTCCAGTCTCAGTCGGGCTGGGTCTTTACCCTAAACGGAGGGGCAATTACTTGGAAAAGTTCCAAGCAGGACACAGTGGCTGATTCCACTTGTGAATCAGAGTATATAGCAGCAAGGGAGGCAACAAAGGAGGCTATATGGCTAAAGAACTTCATCGGAGACCTTGGAGTTGTACCATCTATAAAGGAGCCAATGGAGATTTTTTGTGACAGCAATAGTGCGGTTGCCTTAGCCAAGTAACCAAGAGATCATGGGAGATCCAGACACATTGACAGAAAATATCACTTCATCAGACATCGAATAGAAGAAGGAATCCTCATGGCAAAGAGGGTATCATCGGATGAGAACCTAACAGATCCCCTCACGAAGGGACTGACTCGGGTTAAGCATCTCCAGCATGCTCGAAGCATAGGGCTAAAGGATGATATTAGTTTTAGTAGTTAGATAACCTTGAAATTTGTAAAATGTAAGTGACATTGATGATAAATAAAAGTTGTTATTTACGAGTAAAGTGTTGCTATCTCTTGTCAACCGTTTACTATTATTTCTTTTTGCATGTTTTGACTTCTAGAATAATTATGTTATGGTTTATATCATATTATTCAAACTCTCCATAGTCGGTCATATGTTGGAAGTAGATATGAATCAAGATTGTCATGGGTGGGCTTGTAGAGGTCTAAGATGTTAGACAAAGCAGGGCTACAACACTCATGAGTGCTCATAAGTTATGAGTATTGGATTCAACCCACGCTCACTTGCATCACATCATGGAATTTATCTCGAGTGATCGTGAGATGGTAATATAATATAAGTCTTCAAACCTAGAGATATGATTTGTTGCCTATGAGTTGGTTATGCATTGATTGCACGAAAACGCATTGGTAACTCGATGTTATAAACCGTGCTTTTGTGTGTAATTCAACAAGTAGTAGAGCAAACATATGAGTCGAAGTTTATCTGTTCCTTCTAGGATTAGAAGCGATATCTGGGCCCCTCGATGATTTTGTCTTGACCTATGTACCGGGCCCGGTCAGAACTAAATTGATGTGTTCAGTTAAGTTCTATGTCAAACAAATCGGAAATCGGGAAACAAATGATGGACAATAAGCAAAGCCATGTTCCATGTATTTGTTCGGCTGAAATCTAGAACAGAGGATTATATGATCACTTATCTAAAATAGCCATTTCTAGTTCAACAGAGTTTAAAGAGCTACGATTGTTAATCAGTTCCTGAAGTCATACTTACAACTATAGTTATTAAACTTATCCAAGTGGGAGACTGTTGGATATAGTGTCTAAGTCCATAACTATATTTGGTATGTACTTGACCCAACCCGACATGGTCCATTTGGGTTGCACTTCACCCGAACAATTTATGGATAATCTTTTGAGAATAGTATAAGTTATCATTTATTAATATATTATAAGTTATAATATATTAATATAAAATCATATTATTTAATTAGTGTTGATCTATAATTAATTTAGAATTAATTTAGAGATCAAAGTATGACTAAATAAATATGGGCTCTTGTATTTATATAGTATGGGCTAATGCTTATTTGGAATGGGCTAGACTTGCATGGAAAGTCCATGGATACTCCATGGAGCTTTAACCCATGGATCTCATGGAAATGAAAAGACATGGGTATTAGGGTTTACATGGATGTAACCCTAATCCACCACACTATATAAAGTAGGCTTTAGTTCTTGAAATCACACTAGTTGTAGTGAGTATACTAAGAGGGCCGGTTTTAAGAAGGTTGTTACTATTCTCTCAAAGTTCCAAAGTTTGTGGTGATTTGTGATTTCCATTTGAGGCATCCACACTATTGGTGCTAGGCTCTAAAACTCCAAGCAATCAACTACAACTACAAGGTAAGTAATTCTACTAGCTTTATTTGGTTCAAGTTCCCAATGCCATGCTAGATAGGATAAGAACCTTGGAAAAATAACTATTTGCATGTATCTTAGTCAAACATATATCCAAGGTTTCTAGGGTTGCATGTACACCATAGGAGTGTTAGAATGCTCAAAACCCATCAACGATATCCCACACATGACTTGGAGTTGGGATAGTAGTGTTTGCCCTCAAGATTTGGAGACATTGTCTAATATAGGGTCCGTTGTATTGTCTACACGAATCATAAGAGTTTGAGTTACCTGATGGACTAGCCGAACCTGAACATGAGGCAATGCAGGTGGCTAGACGTGGTCAAGGATTATGACTGCGAGATCCTTTACCATCCGGGTAAAGCGAATGTGGTAGCGAATGCTTTGGGCCATAACTCGGCTGGGTCTTCGGTTGGGGAGATATGTATGAGTATATCTGTTGATTCTCTGCTTTTTGGATTGATCAAAGAGGCTTAGGTAGAGGGAGTTCGGAAAGAGAACTGGAAACAGGAAAGGACCAGGGGTGAGATTGATAGATTTGTCATGGATAGTCGAGGGTTACTGACCCGGTGTGGTCGAGTTTGGGTTCTAGTTTCTGGTGGAGTAAGGCAGATTGTGTTAGAGGAGGCTCATAAGTCTTGCTTTTCTATACACCAGGGAGCCACCAAGATGTATCGGGATTTGAGATTGAGTTACCGGTGGCTGTGTATGAAGAGGGGGATAGCCTGGTATGTCGAGAGATGCTTGACTTGTAGGATGGTCAAGGCTGAGCATCAGAGGCCGCATGGAAAGATGCATGGAGGTTCCCATGTGGAATGAGAGTAGATCACCATGGATTTTATCACCAATTTGCCGAAGACGACAAAGGGTTTGATGCTATATGGGTCATTGTGGACCGATTGAGCAAGAGTACCCACTTATTGGCCATTCGAGAGAGCTCTTCGGCTGAAAAGTTGGTCAATGTTTATGTCCAGGAGATTCTTACTTTCCATGGGGTTCTGGTTTCCATTGTTTCTGACAGAGATGTTTGGTTCACCTTCCGTTTATCGTAGAAGTTCGACGAGGAACTGGTCATGAGGTTGCATTTCTGTTGGATTAATGTCTAAGTCCATAACTATATTTGGTATGTACTTGACCTGACCCGGCATGGTCCATTTGGGTTGCACTTCATCGACAAAATTTATATGGATAATCTTTTGAGAATAGTATGTTTATGATTGATATTAATATATTATAAGTACTAATATATTAATATGGAATCATATTATTTAATTAGTATTGATCAAGAATTAATTTATAATTAATTAAGTGATCAAAAGGAACTAATTAAATATGGACTCTTATATATATGGAATGGGCCAAGTTCATTTAGGTTGGGCTAAGCTTTCATGGATAGTCCATGGAGTGTTTAACCCATGGATCCTAGGAAATGAAAGGCCATGGGTATTAGGGTTTAACCCTAATCCTCCACACTATATAAAGATGTCCTTGGTTGGTGAAATTGGCACTACTATGGATACACTAAGAGGGCTAGCCGATTTCACTAAGAGAGAACCAAGTATTCATATTCTCTAAAGTCTTCCAAGGTGTCTTGGTGATTTGTGATTCCACTTGAGGCTTCCACACTATTGGGGCTAAGCTCTTAAAGCGTGAAGACATCAAGCTACATCAAAAGGTATGTCATCTAACTAGTATTTTGTAGATTAAGAACATCATAATATGCTAGTTAGGATTAAAGCCTTGGAAAGTTCTTATTTGCATGTATAATAGAGAAAACATAGATCCAAGGTTTATAGGGTTGCATGCACACCATAGGAGTGTTAGAATGCTCAAAACCCAACAATGGTATCAGAGCCTAGGCTTGTTTTCTTGTTATACTTGCAAAACTGCTTAAAAAATCGAATTTCTTGCTGTCTGATCATCAGACTCGGCGAGTCCATCAGGAGACTCGGCGAGTCCATGCCTAAAAAGTGATGAAATCGATCCAACTCGCTGAGTTGGTTTATGCACTTGACGAGTTGGACCCACAGACAGCATAAACTCGACTTTTTTGGCTGGAATTGGACTAGGAACATTACCCAAAGATGTTTTGGACTTATAAACTTGTTTTTGATGTGGTAATGTTCATGCTAATCCAATTTCAAAGATAATTGGCAATAGATTCATGTTTTGTATTAGTTTAAGGTTTAGACTAATTACATGAAAAAGTTTGATTTGAATTATCTTGTTTATATGAGTTGCTTAGATTAATAGAAGTTATGTGAAATTGTTGTTTTCAATCCAAATTAATCTAAGAGTTGATTCTAAAATGTGTTTTGTAACTTGTCCTCAAGTTATATGAAAAGTCACATTTAAGTTTCATAAAACTCATAAAAGTTGGCAATGGTTACAAAAGATGAAGAGTCTTGTCCTTAAGTTATGGAGGTTCAAGAGTCACTTCATTAATAAATAAATAAATAAAGTGTAACCTTAATTAATTTCATAAGTTATAAAATAAAGAAAAGTTAATTCTTTTATTAGTTTAAAGTCTTCCATAACTTGTCCTCAAGTTATGGAACTTGAAGAGTTTTTGGATTAAAACTACTTTAAACACATAAGTTATGGAATTAATTAGTTTGGAATAGTTTCAAAACTTGCCCTCAAGTTTTGGAATTTGAATAGTTTTCAGTTATGAATACTTTAATTCCAAGTTAGCCCTTAGACTTTTTAAAAGTTAAAATTCAACCCTTATACTTTATAATATTATAAGTTAATAATATATATATATATATATATATATATATATATATATATATATATATATATATATATATATATATATATATATATATATATATGTATAAGAGTAAAGTCAGTCTTACCGCTAGTACGCCTCATTCACGAAGCCGGTCTATAAGGTGGGTATGAGGTTGTTGCCTATAAAATGGCAACTTAATGGGTTTCCACTCTCACCCACCGCTTGCTTGACTGGTGGAGGGTCGTTAGCCGAACGGGTTTGACAGGACTATAATTCTCCCTTCATTAAAAGTATTAATGATAAATACTAAGTAACTAAACTCTTATAAATACCCAATCTTAGTTACTTAGGAAAATGTGAATAAGGTGCTAATCCATGAAATTACACTTTACACTTTGTCTAAGTCGTTAGTGGAGCGTGTGTGGTTAACCGGCACACTAACCTGGACTTAACAAGGTAGGTAAAGGGTGACTTAATATTTATCATAGTATCGATGGAGCGTGTGTGGTTTACCGGCACATCGATTAAGGGGTAAACACTTAAGGATACCAAGTAATTTGCATGATTACTTCACACCTTGTTTTGTGATCCTCGGCATCCCAGTCACAAAACCTGAAGGGCACACTCGAGATTGAAACATGCCATTGAACAGTTCAATGAATCTCAAAGATCTAGGAGTTTCAAATCCAATTAAAACCTAATAATACATTTCGTTTATCTTGGTGGAAATTGGTGAATCGTCATTCACCTACCTTCAAATATTTTATAGCTTGGATTATGGCATACCTTTTCTAAGTTATAAAATAGTTTGTTGGGTCCTAGCCTTAATATTTCATATTGGGTGTCATATTAAGGACTTTAAAATCAACTATCTTGAATATCTCCCAAATGATGTCTGGTTTAGACATATTTGATCTTCCCAAATCTCTTGAAACAAGCTTTCCTAAATGAAGATGATGTCCCATGGAAATCATACTTCATTCATCTCCTCCAATTATTCTCCCTAACCCACAAGTTCTTGGAAAAGTTTAAGGTCACTCAGGCCCTATTGGCAAGGCAAGGTCTAGGTGTGGTCACATCTTGGAGATGTAGTCACATATTGACAAGTCGGGAGAGTTGGGTGTTAAAATCTTGAGAAAGTTGGTGGTTCAATCACTTTCTAAGTCACATAGTGAGTTCCTTTGGGACGCCTATGAAACAGGCTATGACAAGACCCTTAATGATCTTATCTATTTGTTAAGATCAACTTCCTTAAAACTTGATGGACATTGACAATAGTGACACAGGAAATCCCGGAAAGCATTCTCTTCCCAATGGAAAGGGATCGACCATAGTCAACTCGGTTGACCAAATGGTAAAGAGAAAAGCTAAGTCTGTGATAGTCCCGTGTACCATTATCAAAGGGTCCATATGTTTATATTGCCAAAGAAAGGGGCATTGGTTGCGAAGCTGCCAAATTTACCTAAGGAAGTTAAAGTCAATAAGTTTGACTCTACTTCAGGTAAAGTCCACTATCTAACTCTGCTAAGTTTCGATTCTGAGATTCCTGATACATGATGTGACTGGGTCACATGGTGATGTTTTAAGAATCAAAGAAAGGTGAAGAAACTTAAAGAAAGAATATGCTGAATCTGATGGCGTAGATGGATTTCTATCGCATAGTTTGAAGATCGGATTCTTGAGCTACTTCTTAGGAGTTATGAGATATTGCTTAGGAGTAGATAACAACAAGTTTTCATATGGATTGTAAGGATAAGTTTTTCCGCAAAGTTTTAAAATAAAAGAAAATTTTTGATTTTATTTATTTTAAAATATCCTTACAATGGCATTTGAGGAAAAATTGTTGCTTATATGATTCCATTAATAGCAAGAGTGGAAATATGAAATTGATTCTTTCATTTGTGGTAATGTCTAAATTTACCAAATAAGGAAAGATTTTCATCACCCAAGTTTCAATTGGACCGGAACTTGGAATCATGCAAGTTGTATAGCATGATGAATGAGAACTTTCAAGTATTGGAAAAATTAAGACTAATTACTCGGTCACATGGATGTGTGAGTCAAGTAAAGGACTAAGGGATCGAGTACACATTCTCGTGCACTGATTAAGTCCACCACAAAAGATTGATAAGACTATTCGTCATAGTTTACTAAAGCTCAGTAAATATGACTATACTTACAAGCTTAAGTGTAACTCTGAGACATTGGAAAAGGTTCCAATGTATGGCAGAGCGAATAAGAAGAATCAAATTAGGCAGAAGGATAAAAGTTTCTCAAATCTGAAAAGATGGGAGAGTACTTTAGTATCAGTTTTGTGATCATCTTAATGATTAAGGAACCATATCAAAATTAGTTCTCTAAGGAAATCTTAGTGCATTCTTATGACTAAGAAGAGGAACTTGAATTGTTGAAATGGTTAAATCATGAAGATGAGTCATACTTCGTTCCAAAAACAATTTAAGAGTCATAATCCAAGATTGTAACTTGAGTGATATGTCTTAAAGAAGCTTTAAAACACTTGTCAAATGTAAGAGTAAAAGTTTTCTACTCTTGTACATTTGAAATTGGTAAGTTGTGATGTTTTGGATAAAACAAAGACCAACTAAGACCAATTGTGTGAAGTGTTTGTCTTGATTAGAATCCACACTATCTCTTGGATATTTGACAAGGGAGTCTTATAGGTCAAGAGGACAGTGGGAGTCTTAAAGGTCTTGAAAGTCTCAAGAACTAATCAAGAATAGAACCTGAAGTTCTTCACTAGCACACGACTTGCGGTTTATAACCTATCGTGTTGACATATTCTGTGCCCATTCTAGTTAAAGTTGGCTTTGCATATGAGTTCTTAGAGTTCTCAATTTGTTGCACAACAACTTGGAAGCAATGGCAGGCCCTTGAGCTGCCAGGTGGCAAGAAATTAAGATTGAGTTCAGTCCATATGAGTTTGGATTTGTCATTATCCCTGTCTTGTGACTATGGTTTTAATAATTCACATGGATAAGAACACATACACCATTAAATCTAAGTGTCATAAGGTTTCTCTCCGATTCATGAAAATGATGGTGAGGAAACACTTTCACTAAGTAGAATTTAACTAGATAGCAATTGTGATATTTGCATTCTCAAAGTCGTTAATGGAGCGTGTGTGGTTTACCGGCACACTAACCTGGACTTGTGAGAAGTAGCAAAAAGGTCTAACCATTATGATTACGGCATCCCTCTTCATAATTATTTAGACACACAAGTGTGCTATCTAAGGGAAGGTGTATGCTTTTGATTAAGTTTTATCAAAACAATCTAGTATCAGAAATATGAACTTTGGTAAGAAAGTCAGCTGATTTCTGAGTACATGTCAAAGCTAGTGGGAGCATAACTGTTATGCTAGTAATCATCATGTTAGTGGGAGCATGATAATTATGATAAGTATTGCAAGTTAGCAATGTTAATTATAGAAAACAAAAGTTTCAATTGGGAAAGAGTTGTTTTGCTATAATTAAGGGAGAGGAAATTATACTTCATCTCAAATCTATAAGCTTAGATCGTGAGGTTTTAATCATTTAGTCAAGGATATATATGAATTTCATGTTAGAATGGCTCAACATAAGGAAATTTTGTATATGAGTCCATTATTTGCGTTCTAAAATTCGATTATGATTACGGCATCCCTTTTCATAATCTGAATTATGAGAACTTGGCAAATTGAAATGGAAATGTTATAGCAAAAGACTGGTTTAGTCTTTATGTGAGACATCATGAATCGATTCTCATATGCTTCAAATATAGGATCGATTACATGTGCTATATTCATCCTTTCTAAAATTTTCCAAATGCCTGGGGCATTAAGAAGGGAAAAGATTTAGAACTGGATATGACTAAAAGGATTAAACAATTTTCGAGGACAATCTAAGGTTTACCAAAGATTGGTTGCTCAAGGACAGTTGGAAGTATAATGATAATTCTGGAAGGACCATATTGACATAATCTGTAAGGAGGCAACTCTTGGTCAGAAGTGATAGTCAAAATGGAATCTGGAAATGTTTCAAAGTTAGAATTTTCAATTTGTGTAAGATTAAGGGAACTTAATGCAATAAGGATGTTTCCAAGGAGTTGATCTCCTTTGGAATACTCTGTAATGATTTTTGTCAATTCTTTTTGACTTTGTGCATAATCATTACAAGGGGATCAATGCATATAAGTTTAGAATCTAACAGATTTCAGTAAATGGCATGAATTTGGAATTCTTGTATTTGCAGTAAGGATTTGGGAGTGTGAAAAGAGAATCATTGAAGTTATGTTCAATGGATCTAGTTCACAAAGTAAAGATCATAGACAAACATAGTATGCATACTTGGTGTATGGCATGACTAGTGTTTAGAAAAAACATAGTGTACATGCTTGGAGCATGGGACAACTATTGTTTTAAATTCAAGAATAAAGTTGATAGCTAAAACAGTATACAATGAATAATGTGTAATCATATGGTGATAAATAAAAGGTGTTTTATTTATGTTCATAGGGTTTGATACCATATTGGATTCAATTATTATTGTGTTTCACTTTGCATGTTTTGACTTCCTGAATAAAATAGGTTATTCTTCCGGAATGACTAAGTTATTCAAACCATCCACAGTCGGTCATATGTAGGAAGTAGATATGAATTAAGACAGTCATGGGTTGGCTTGTAGAGGTCTAAGGTGTTGGAAAAAAGGCTACAACACTCATGAGTGCTCATAAGTTCTGAGTATTGGATTCAACCCGCGCTCATTGGAATCACTTCATGGATTTTATCACGAGTGATCATGAGACGATAATATCTTATATTCTTCAAACCTAGAGATATGAGTTGTTACTATGAGTTGGTTGTACATTGATTGCACGAAAACGCATTTGGTAACTCGGTGCTATAAAACATGCCTTTGTGTATGATTCAACAAGTAGTAGAACAAGCCATATGAGTCAAAGTTTATCCATTCCTTTTACCTTCGGGATAAAAGCGATATCTGTGGGCCCCTCGATGATTTGATGATGACAAATGGAAGTGCTCGGCCGGGCCAGGACTGATTTGATTTGGTCAATTAGTCAGTCGTCATAAATCGGAAATTGGGAAACAACAAATGGACAGAGAGAATGATTATAATCCATGTTTCAGTCCATATAATATCTAGAATGGAGGAATATATGATCCCTTATCTAATGGACAAGTTCGTTGACAAGATCAGAGTTCGACAGCGACTTTAAGAGCTACGATTGCCAGTTAGGTTTGAAGTCATACACAATAATAGTTTTAGACTTATCCAAGTGGGAGACTGTTGGATTAATGTCTAAGTCCATAACTATATTTGGTATGTAATTGACCCGACCCGGCATGGTCCATTTGGGTTGCACTTCACCGACACAATTTATATGGATAATCTTATGAGAATAGTATGTTTATGATTAATATTAATATATTATAAGTACTAATATATTAATATGGAATCATATTATTTAATTAGTATTGATCAAGAATTAATTTATAATTAATTAAGTGATCAAAAGGAACTAATTAAATATGGACTCTTATATATATGGAATGGGCCAAGTTCATTTAGGTTGGTCTAAGCTTTCATGGATAGTCCATGGAGTGTTTAACCCATGGATCCTAGGAAATGAAAGGCCATGGGTATTAGGGTTTAACCCTAATCCTCCACACTATATAAAGATGTCCTTGGTTGGTGAAATTGGCACTACTGTGGATACACTAAGAGGGCTAGCCGATTTCACTAAGAGAGAACCAAGTATTCATATTCTCTAAAGTCTTCCAAGGTTTCTTGGTGATTTGTGATTCCACTTGAGGCTTCAACACTATTGGGGCTAAGCTCTTAAAGCTTGAAGACATCAAGCTACATCAAAAGGTATGTCATCTAACTAGTACTTTGTAGATTAAGAACATCATAATATGCTAGTTAGGATTAAAGCCTTGGAAAGTTCTTATTTGTATGTATAATAGAGAAAACATAGATCCAAGGTTTATAGGGTTGCATGTACACCATAGGAGTGTTAGAATGCTCAAAACCCAACAATTTCAACACTACATATCATCAACAGACTGACAGCCAGAGTGAGCTGACGATATAGACCCTTGAGAATATGTTGCGGGCCTGTGTTATTGATTTTGGTGGGAGTTGGGATTCCTACCTACCTCATATGGAGTTATCCTACAACAATAGTTATCACTGCAGCATTGGTGCTCCACCGTTTGAGCTCTTGTATGGTCAGAGATGTCGAACCCCAGTTTGTTGGGGTGAGGTTAGCCACACGGTCATGGGAATAACCAAAGTAGTCCTTCAGACCACAGAGCTTATTTAGCAGATCAGGTAGAGACTGCAGACAACACAGAGGTGGCAAAAGTGATATGTTGACCGACACCGAACTGAGTTGGGATTTCAGGTCGGTGATATGGTATTGCTGAAGGTCTAACCTTGGAAAGGTGTGATACGCTTTAGGAAGAGGGGGAAGTTGGGCCCTCATTATATGGGACCTTTTCGGGTGATTATCAGGGTTGGCAAGGTAGCTTACATGTTGGATCTACTTGAGGAGCTCAATTAGACTCAAAGCACTTTCCATGTTTCGTAGTTGTGAAAGTGCATGTCGGGTGATGAGACAGTGGTTTCCTTGGATGATATTCTAGAAAGGAATATGAAGGCCCTACGCAATAAGGAGATACCTTTGGTAAAGGTACGGTGGCAGCATCATAGAGGCTCCGAGTGGACCTAAGAGCCAGAGGCAAAGATACGGGAGCATTATCCTAAGTTATTCGTCGCGGCAGACTTCAAGGACAAAGTCTAGATTAAGTGGGTTACAATTGTAACTTCCTAATGATAAGGTACTTCTAATTTTAACCCTATAATTTAATTATCGAGTTAGGACGGGAGGGTCCACCTGAGTATAGGACCAGAGGGTCTCACTGAGACACATTGACCGGAGGGTCTTATCTGAGTATAGCCATGAGAAGCTATTGAGATATGTGTGGTATTTTGGGGAACTCACTAAGCTTTGTGCTTACCATGTTATGTGATATGTGTTTCAGGTTTTTCTCAGGATCGCGGGAAGACACCGGCTGGATTGTACACACTAGTGAAAGAGTTATGTTTTGAGGATCCTGGATTATTAGTCAAACAATTATGGAGTTGCGTTTTGTAAATTAAAACAATGAAATTATTGTGAAATGTGTTATGAGAATTATGTGATTTTAAAATGAAAAATTTGTTTGAAAATTTACGATGTTACAGCGCCCAGAGGATAATATCGGCGGCTGCACCTAATAGAGAATGTCATAATTCTTGCAGCTACGCCTAAATGATAATATTGGTAGTTGTGCTTAATAGATAACATTGACAGTTGTGTCATTGGAAACGATGGACTTGGTGCCTACTCTTTAGGATATTCCATAAGACAGAATGAGTGAATGATAAATCATTCTCAGGGAGGTCCTTAAGAAATAAAGAAGATAATGGGGATGGGTAACTAGGTTGATTGTTTAATGATTAAACATGATTATATTATTATGGGTTGAAAAACTCACCAAGTTTCCCAACCTGACCCACTCAAGTTTATTTGTATCACATGTATCGATATGAAGCTACATTACACTGAGAGATTAAGGAAATGTAGATCACTTGTAACAATTGGTAAAAATAGAAACGATCGTACGATGCTATGTTTTGATTATTAAGCAATATGAGTATTTCATCAAGAATGGTTGAAGGAATTTAACCTCTTTTATTTAAATAAGTTACTGTGAAATATAAAACAAGTAGCTATTGATAAATTTCGTTATGATGTATGGCTACGAACCGTCACCGGTTTGTGAAATTAGCATATAACATCATTTGAACGCAACAAACTTAATTTTTGTATTAACATGTATCTAGTTGATAATTAAGTTAGGTTCTATGTAAAACGTGTGCTTAATAGTTGTGTAGGATCTAAATTCGACAAATATACGAACCAAAGTGACAAAACGTGTTTAACGATATGGTTAACCGGTTAAATGTCACGAAATTATACATTGGCCAATAAATTTTATATTTAAATAAATTAAAATATAAAATGAATTATTATAAGGTATAATTAGAATGTATTTAATTGTTTTTGAATAAAAAGGATAAAACATAAACATTAAAGTTCAAATACACAAAAACTACATTGTTATTTTATACTAAGTATACATGTATGTATTTGTACATATGTATTATTATCTAGTGAATGACTAGTTATGGGTCATTACTTAAAGTGATTTCATGTAAGGAATATGATTTCTAAATCAATTAAGATAAGAGAATTGGTGGAGATAAGTGCCAACTTAACTAATAAGTGCTTAATCACTTAAGACATTTTACTAAGAATGCTTCTTAATCCCTCTTCTAATTTTCGAGATTAAGAGCTTCCCTCTCCTTAATTAGAACTCCTAACTAACTAAATAACTAGTAGTTAGTTAGTTAACTAACCCTATCTCTAAGAAACCACCCAAGCAAGTGGCTAGACAAGATCACATCACTTAAACTCACATCCCATCACAAGCTAGTCTAGGTTTTGTCCCCTTATCCTCTTCCACTCTTCCCTCCTTCATATCCACGAAATTCCTCTTCATTTTACCCTCATTTGACCAGCCAATACTCCAGGGAATTACTCTCAACCTTCATCTCATTTTCAAGCACAAGAACTTCCTTCCAAAGCCATTAAAACCATGAACTAAAGGGCTGTTGTCCCTTTGTGTTTCAGCCACCATTTCACCCATCTACACCTTCCTTTTGCTTGATATTTTTACCACCAAATACCCCTGAAAGTTACTTGTTATGATACTCAAAATTATTGATTCAAAACAGTGAGTAAACTACCCTTTTTCTTGCTCTTTTGCTGTGAAATTTTCGTGACAGCAACATAGCCAAAAGAGTGGCTGTTTTGGAGCATCAAACCAACAACCAAAAGTTCATCTTCAACCTTCCATTCTTCAATTATTCACATAAGGTGAGTTCATACCCCTACATTTTCATGTTTTCTTCAAGTTTTAAGGGGGGGAATACAAGTTAGAACACTAAACATAACTTAAATTTAAATGACAGCTTACTACAGAAAAGTTGAGTCCTGTTCACGGACTGTTTTGACCATCTTAAACTTAATATATTTCAAAACTGTACAATGTGCAAATAGTTCAAGTTTATACCTTTCTAAGGACTACTCGCACGTGTTCATACGATTTTTCTACAATTTATGGCGATTTTTATAAAACTGCCTGTCATTTCAGAAGTGATTTCGGACCAGTCTGTGAAGATGTTCATTTTCACACTAGTTTGAGACCACTAAAAATGATAATAAAAATTGGGAACAAAGTAGACTCATTTTATAAACTCTCAGAGGTGACGGATTCAGTTTTTGACTTACGATGATTTTTCTATGAGTTTTCTAAAAACATGGACAGTAAAGGGTAAAACTGTTAAAAGTGGTTTATAGATTTATTAACACCTTCTAACATTTTTGAGCAATGTTTATACATTAGGAAGTTAAAACACAATCATTTAAATATGTTTAATTACCATTTTTACAAAAGTGATAAGTATAAAAAGGTCTTTAGTATCAAACTTAAGGATTATTTCATGCAAAGTTTCTAATAAAAACGTAAGAATATGAACAACAATTACGAAACATGCCACGTCATCCTTTAAAACTTATACATATATATAACCATATACATATATATGTTTTGTTTACAAACTTGTCTTCTACATCAAAAATTTCACTTTACTCGTTTTTATCAAATGAATCACTTGTGATTTATTACTACTATGTGAAAACTCTTGTCATACTTTGCATGCACTAGATTTATACAAAGTATTTAGAAATTCCAAAGTATCCTTCGTTGTTAAACCGTTTTAATACATTTTAAAAACTTATGATTTATGCATTGTCAAAACTTTGTGAGAAAGGATGATCTTTGCATACAAAACTATTACTTTAATACAGACTTAGTTGAGAATCCGTGAGACAAGTACATCTTCAAACACTGCCTTTTTGCTAAAAGGTATCGCTACAAGTCCTGTCTATAACCAGAGTCTCCCGTTCGGAGAACGTGTCAAATGTGTATAGATCTATACGAGAAGTCATGATCCCGCGCCCTGATTGTTAGCTACGGTCCGTCTTTTGGGGTGACAGTTGTCATAACGCTACGACGCCTGAAGAACGTCGCTACAGGCATATTATGTTTAGTATGGTTATAAAACTCATCGGATATACAATTATTATGGTATTATGCTTTTATGAAAGAGTAGCTATTAAAACTATTCTTCATCTAACAAATGCGATCTTCGTATAGCTTTATTATATAAAATTATGCCACACCTTTCGAGCACGTCGGTTGCTTGCGATTTTCGGTCTTAGAGACTGCCAGTTATGTCAGGAAAATAAGGGTTTTTCCTGTATACAAACCAAACAACTAATAGGAAAATAAGGGATTTTCTCGGTACAATTAGTTGCAACTTATAACACGAACATTCATATGCATTTCATACTTTTATAAGAAAATAAGGGTTTTTCTTGGAAAACACAACAAATCATACCTCAACCATTAGGGAAAATATGGGATTTTCTGGATCTAATACATTCATTTTCAACACAACAAATCATAACTCCTTACATTTGAAACACTGCGTTTTCTGGAAAACATACACGAACTTTTGAATGGCGTACATTTTCTCAAAACACTACTTATGAACTCACCAACTTAATTGTTGACACTTTTTCTTTGAAATAACTTGTATTCTCAGGGAACCGCTAAGCAGATTTGGAAATCAACTTTTGGGGATTAACGTGCTGACGTTAATTACTTCTTTTGAAGGATGTTTATGTATTTATCTTTTGAACAAGTAACGAATACGATTATGTAAACATTTTGGAAACTTTAATATATGGTGGTGTGTACTTTCCTTTCTATGAACTGTTATGATATTGAATATGACGTCCTCCGCCCCCGAACGTTTCCGCCGTTCTGGTTTGGGGGTGTGACATCACTAGTGTAAATGAATTTAAGGTCTGTTTATGATTATGTTTCTGTATTGACGATGACATCCCAATGTTTTAAAAGGAATAAAATACATTTCTTCGGAAATGCTTTGATAATATATTTGTCATGTTTTTCTCGGAACAAATTCCGCAACATTTTCTTTAAAAGGATACTCTAATTTTCAAAATAAAGCATAACAAATCGGTCTTTTCTGGCCGTGAAAATGGGGATGTCACAGTTGGTATCAGAGCATTATTTTAAGCTTACTAGGAATAAGGATTTATTTCTAGACTTAAACTTAGAATGCTAAGCGATAACCGTGAGGAGTGTGTCTAATATATTTTAGGAAGTACATCTGAATAGACACGAGCACTAGCTCATTTAGGGAATATGCCTAAAATGTTTTTTATGTGCTAAATGATTTATTATATGTATTATATGATCGGATCCATGGTTTGTTGCCGACCGGATCCGAAAACTTTATGTGTTCAGATTTCTAAACGTTTAATTACAGTATTAGAACTGACATGTAACTTTTTAGAATGATAAATAGATTTACACGTCGATCGTAAATAAAATATTTCCTATCTTAATTCACGCCACTACACACTGAATGTTTAAATTGGTGTATAGGTCTACATGGTAAAAACTCAAAGCGGATTAGGAAATGCTAATGGAAATCATCGGCCTGAGCCACAAGTGATTGAGCTTGTGCCAGAGATAGCTGCTGCACCCGAGCCAATCACAATGACAGGAGTTCAGGTAATGATTCGCGCTATGATGGCCGAACAAAGGGAGGAGATGAGGAAAATGTTGCTTAATAGGGATGAACCTACAATGCTTGTTGAATAGCCCGAATTGAATGATGGGCAGTCAGAGGAACGGAGATACAGTAGGACTGTTGGTCAAGCTGAACCGCTAGTGGTTAGGGGAACATCTGCAAGTATAAGGACTTCATAACTTGCAAGCCATCGACTTTCACTGGGAAAGAGGATCCAATCGGAGTTATGGACTGGATCTTGTAAATGGAGTTGGCTTTCATAACATGTGGATGCAAACAAACCACATATGCAATGCGTCAGTTCAGGGGTGGCGTTGTTCGCTGGTGGAACACTTTGGGAAAGATCATGAGCCCCAATGAGCCACTACAGCTGACTTGGGCAGAGTTCCTGGTGCATTTCAAATGAAAGTTCTACTCGGCCCGGAATCTGCTAGAGCTAGAGAACCAATTCCTAACATTGAAGAAGGGCAACATGTCTATAGATGAATACACCAATGCCTTCACCGACAAGATGGAATTTGCTTTGTTCATTGTCCCTGAAGAACTAACGAAAGTGTATAAGTAAAAAATGGAGTACCGTGGGAATATGTTGTGCCAGTACACCAGGCACCTACTCTTGAGGCGGCTATCTGGGCTGCTAAGTCTGTTGAAGAAATGATCAAGAGTAAAGCCACCAATAAGGTCGAAGTTGGCGAAAATAGAAAGTTTGAAGGATCTTCATGGTCCAACGAGAAGAGAAAATGCTCGAAGTCTAGTTCAAAGAAGTTCGAAGGAGGAGGAGGTGAAGCAAGATGGTGTGATAAGTACAAGAAGAAACACTTTGGAAAATATGGCGAAAAGGTGACATGCTTCAAGTGCGGAAAGTCTGGCCATTACGCCGATGAGTGTACATTCAACAAAAGGGTGTGTTACAGATGTAATGAAGCAGGGCACTTCAAGCAAGACTACCTAAAGAGGGAAAGAGCTACAAAGCAAAATGCACTGCCAAAGCCGAAGGCAAAAGCATTCCATATGATCCTTGACGAAGCAGATGACAATGCTAGGAATCAGGAATGAGGATTGATACCTGCAGATCAAGTTATGAAGTAACCATGCGGATAGTATCAGGAGGTGTAGCCTATTAGAGGCATAGTATAGGCTGAACTTTAACATCTATGTAATCATTTCAAGAAGTAATATAAGCCTTGGTTTTGTTATCTGGTGTGTTAAGTTGTTATGTGATTTTCTTGCATGGTGACTTGGAAAAATTGTGAGACAATGCTTGGGACGAGTATGAGTACCTATACTAGCGGAAGTACATGACTCACGCTTGGATCAGGGAAAGTCACAAGGTTACCAAGGCACTAGTAATTGATTTTGTTTTGTTCATGTATGTCGTTACCATCGTTTCGCTAATGACTAAGAAGATGATTGTTAATCCGACCCTAGTGTTCATATCAAATCAAGTCCGACTAAGATGAATATGTCATGTGGTTCAAAGTACCATGATCGATGTAGCATCTGACTTAAGTCAGAAGATTGAAGTGAAAGATAATCGAAGCAATCAATAGAAGTATCGCAACTGTTGTTAAGGTAAAAAGCTTGTAGCTAGATGTGCTACATGATAAAATGTGATTATATCATGTTAGAACATGAAGGAAGGTATATTTCGTTTTGGAATTTGACTCTAAATGACCGGAGTCTAATCGTTGCATCCTACGACGAGATCTCATTAGCACATGTCCCATCGGTCTGTTATGGTAATCGAAGTAAAGAACTTATCTTAATTTAAGTATGTTTAAGAAAGAGCAGGAGTTTCCAATAAGGACTGAGTTTGTAACTCAAAGGTTAAGATTGAAAATCCAACATAGGATAAAGAGCGGGTGTAAGATTGCGCACCACCAGCAGTTAAGGAGTCATAGAGTTAGATACTCATTTGAAAGGACATAAAAGTTACGATTACCACCTAGGATGGAAAGGAAATGAACGGAGTCATTATACAAGCCCTGTTTTTTGATGATTCCGGGACGTAATCATCCTAAGGGGGAGATAATTGTAACACCCGCAGATTCGGGCTAGTGATCAATTAAGATATAATAAGCGTTAAAAATGATTTTTTTTATAGAAGATTATGTATGATAAATAATTTTAACCAAAGTAATAGTTATGGTTAACAATTGTAACCTATTTGACGTAATAAAGAATAATTATTTGAATATTAGATGTTTCATTATTATTATAATATAATAAAATAGGAAAATCAATCGAATCGTCCGTAAATCGTAAAAATAAGTGCGCCAATATATATATATATATATATATATATATATATATATATATATATATATATATATATATATATATATATATATATATATATATATATATATATATATATATATATATATATATTGTGGAAGTATACGTCGTCCCGATCCTAACAATATAAATTTGGCCGAAATCCGAATCCATATGAATTAGATATGATTTTTATAAGATATAAAAGTCAGTCGCGCATAACGAATATATGATGTAAAAAGCTACGAAGAGAATGGTTGACTTTTAGCTAATGCGACCAAAATGAAAATCGTAGTACTCCTTAAAATAGGAATTTTGAGAAAAATAATGCCAAAAACGGAGTCCATACGAGAGATTTATGATTTTAGCAAAATTATTTAATTTTATAAAAATATGGACAAAAATATAAATTCAAAATTAGCCGACGGAATCTAAACGAAAGTTGTAGATCTCGTCGATAGCTACGCATGGATATAAAGAACGTCAATAAAGGAGTTCGTATGAACGAGTTATAATTTTTAATAGCACATTTATGTATTAAAATAAAGTGTAAATCATATATACGTGTGTGTTGACGATGCAGTCATTATAAAACTAACATTGAGTACTTTTGACATTAGTTTAGTACAAATATCATTAAGTCTATTTAAAATAGTATTATAAAGGGGTGTTTAGTCATTTAAGTAAATATAGATGGTGGTTTTTGAAAATTCAATTACTATAAATAAGAGCCTCTAGGATCTCATATTTCTTGCACCATTCTCTTGATTCAAGAGCCGTTCTCTTCTTATCCCCCGAGCATTTTGGCACCTCGTGATTCGACTTATCTTTTTGTAGTTTTTAGTATAGTAAGGTGAGCACTGAAGCGCTGGAAGAATCTTTCTTAGAAAGATTCAGCGACAAAGTTCTGCCCCTGTAGAGTCCGGATCCTAGCTAAGTAAGTTATGCTACCCTACTTTAAATATAGCTTATAATATCGTTATTATGAACCTATAAATAAAATTTATCAGTGATTCAAAGTTGTTATACTGATTGATCTACTTACAGGGATGATGTATAAGTTGTGATTTAGTGAGGTGTATAAAGTTGGATTTCCAAACAATATACTTCGTATACCAAACGGACCCTACCTCCGATATGATCCTACCTGGTTGTTCCTTACTTCATAGATCAGGAAGTAGATCGACTTTGAGTTAATGATGAATCTAGACTAATAATTAGTCTCAATAAAGATTAGACTAAAACTTAGTGATAATAATGCTAGGTTTCGTCGAAGGAAAATAGGATCGTTAGAAATGAAGTGTTGCCCGAGTTTGGAATCATCACTTTAACAAGTGAATGCATAGTTACTTTCATCTTACACATATATATGAAGTATTTTATATAAATTATGTGCTATGTGTGCATATTATTTGTATACTTGCTATCTATGCTGGATAAACGATTTTATACATGTTTTAGATGATTTAAACTGTATATGTATTTTATATCTACAAAATTTGTTAGGTAAAACATGGGTAGATGAATGATAAGGGATGAAAGTTGATATAGACGAACATTGGTAGTATGGACATAGTGCCCTATAGATGAACATTGACAGCAATGGACCTAGTACTTTATAGATGAGCACTGGCAGCTGCGTCACAACTTGTATATGTTTTTGATCTACTCTAAACATCCTAGCAGCTGCGCTCTAAGGATAATATCGGCTGTTGCGCCTAATAGAGAACATCATAACCCTAGCAGCTGCGCCCAAAGGACAATATCGGTAGTTGCGCCTAATAGAGAATGTCATAATTCTGGCAACTACGCCTAAATGATAATATTGGCAGCTATGCTTAGTAGATAACATTGACAACTATGTCATTGGCAACGATGGACTTCGTGCCTACTCCTTAGGACAATCCTTAGGACTGAATGAGTGAACGATAAATGATTCTTAGGAGAGGTCCTTAAGAAATAAATAAGGTAATGGGGATGGGTAATTAGGTTGATTGTTTAATGATTAAACATAATTATATTATTGTGGGTTGAAAATCCTATGTACTCACCAGGTTTCCCAACCTGACTCACTCAAGTTTATTTGTATCACATGTATCGATATGAAGCTACATTACACTGAGACATTAACAAAATGTAGATCACTAGTGTAAATGAATGTAAGGTCTGTTTATGATTATGTTTCTGTATTGACGATGACATCCCAATGTTTTAAAAGGAATAAAATACATTTCTTCGGAAATGCTTTGATAATATATTTATCATGTTTTTATGGGAACAAATTCCGCAACATTTTCTTTAAAATGACACTCTGATTTTCAAAATAAATCATAAACAAATTAGTCTTTTATGGCCGTGAAAATGGGGATGTCACATACGTTTCGCAACCCTAGTTCACCTTGAGAAGCTATTTCAAGCTTAAGAGTGTGTATTTTGTGCTTAGAAGAAGAAGGAAGGAAGCCAAGCTCATCTTGGAAGAGTGAAGCACTTTTGATCTTGGGTTTCTACATCATTTGCAACCTTTTTAAGGTATAAATCTTACAACTTTACCCCTTCATAATATAGATCTAGATTTGGATGTCTTAATGATGCTTTTTGGTCCCAAAATCTTAAATATTGAGCAAGGGATGTTCTTGACCATAAGGTTGTACTTTTAGACCCTAGGAAGGGTCTTAAGTCATAAAAATGGAGTCCCAATGGTTGGTTTTGTCCTATGAATATTATGGAGAGTCTTAAGGCATTAAGATGTTGGATTTATATAGGTTAAGCACTTATTGAGAATGTAAGGTCATAAAGTTGAAAACTTTATGACTCCTAATGACATTTTGACATTGGATATGCATTTGGACGTGTTAAGATGTTGTATTAAGCGCTTAATGCGATAAAAATGAAGATTGGGGGTTACACCATGCGTACCTGGGTGTACGCCCAACATACGTAGTCAATGGCCCCATTTTTGGTCAGCGGAGGAGTACGCCCAATGTACCTGTAGTACACCCCACATACGCTTGCTAGATTGTCTCAGTTGGGTTGAGGATTTTGACCAGTTGACCTTGACTTTGACCAAGTTTGACCATAAGGGTATTTTAAGATTTTGATGGAAATTGGTCATTTGGTTGGAATAGGTGTCGGTTAGAGCTGAGATTCGGAGTCGAGACCTCATCAGCTTTTGTCTAGTTTGTGAAATGAGTTTTCCCTCACTGTACTTGCAGGTCAAAGGCACCAAAGCCGACCATTTGGATTTGATATCTTGTTATGTGGTAGTATGTTATCATGTTGTAGTGATCTGTTAGATCAGTATCCTTGTATATAGGATGATGCTATGCTTAGTGATCTATAGATCTGCCTGACTATATGTAGACTGTTAATATATAATTATCTGTTATATGTGTACATATTTGGTTGGTGGTTGAGGCTTTACTGCTTTATGCGTAAGCCAATAGGCCGGTGGCATACCAACCCGATGGTTGATTGGGCACGAGGGTATTCCATCACGATGAAGACTTCCAACCCGATAGTTGATCGGGCATGGGGTATTCCAACCTGATGGTTGACTGGACCCATAGTATATTAGCAATTCCAACCTGATGGTTGATTGGGCCTGGGAGTATTCCAACCTAATGGTTGATTGGACGCGACATGTTGCTATTGTATATGTTATATGTTTATGTGTTGGTACTTTGGGGTATCTCACTAAGCGTTGGCTTATAGTTTTGGGTTATGTTTCAGGTACTTTAGATGACCGCGGAAAGGCGAAGGCGTGACCATACACATCCTCATGTTTATGACTTATGATTTTGGGAGACTCTGATGTTTGAAAATGTTTTGAAAACTATGATTGTAAATAATTTATGAATTTGGGTTGGTTTTAAAAGTTTAAATTTCTTGTAATTTTTGTTGGTGTTACAAAATAGACTCGATTTTTAGTATTTTGGGGAACTCACTAAGCTTTATACTTATGGTTTTCAGTTTATATTTCAGGTACTTCCGATTCAAAGGGGAAGAGCTCGGGATGATTGCAATGCACACATCATGATTCTCCGTTTTATTGACTCTAATGTACTTTTGGTATGTTTATGCATACTCTCTGAATACCTTATGGTTTTGACAAAAATGTTTTATTGATGGTTTATTTAATATAAAAAAAAATTGGTTATGAGTTTTGGGATGTTACAAGTTGCTATCAGAGCCTTGGTTTGAGGGATTCGGGTATAATCTTGAGTGTGCCTGGACTCAAACAGAGGATCTGATAGATTTTCTATAAGAAAAAATGTTTTATAAAAGGTATTTATAATAAAATAAAGGGCATGGTGCATGCAATCGATTGAGCTCAAGTAAGTTTTCCCCAAATACCCTTACATGTTCTTGTGATATGCTTTGAATTGTGAATTTGTGAATTGCATGCTAGACTAGGGTTAAGGGTCTGCTCAAAATTTGCATGATAGAATGCTAGGAGAGATGCCTTTATATTCCCTATTGTATGAGATTGTAGACTTGCATGCTAGTACTGGATCAGTCTGTAGTAAGATGACCTATTTAGGTTATGCTTTGATTTAGATTTCTCAATGCTAGATTGTTGCTTTCTTTGTTCTTTTAGGAGTTCCCATTAACATCCTCTAGCTAGTAAGAGAATAAGCTAAGTTACATATTTCTAGATAATTTCAGAAGGTTAGGTTTAACCCTATTACATAGCTCTTGTTTGAGTCCAACCGTTGTAGTGTGAGACCTTTCATTCAAAGAATAATATGGTGTCGGTGATATTTAATTGTGTTCGTGAGCTAGTTATAGGGTGTTAGAGAGAGTTCCTTCTGAAGTTGATGGCGGAGAGTAGCGGTAGCCCTAAGAAAACCTATGAGGTGATTCAGTGTCGGGAGCTTTGCTTTGATAGAGGTTGTACGGATTGATAGGGAAGTAACTTGGGGGATTCAAGGAGATCCTTGAGGAAAGTACGGATAGATGTGGAAGGTAGTATGGGCCCATACTACTAGAATCAGAGGATACGTACTTGAGTCAAGGAAAGTCAGGATGAAACCAGGAAGCTTGTAGAATTTGGGATTCTTCGAGTATATATATTCTAATGGTTTGAATGGTTTATTTTGAGTATGATAGTCACTTGAGGAGGTTCTGGTAGTGGTTCTGGTGTCGGTGATGGTTCGGGTTCGGGTTCGGTCTCTGGGGCCGGGATTATGGATGATCAGATGCGGTAGTTCATTTCATTAGAGATTACTCGCGATATTCTTGAGCATAATCTTTGAATATCTAAGAGTTTCGAGCATGTGGGGCTCCAGAGTTCTTTGGGAAGAAGGACCCGATTGCGAGCAGGCGTTGGTTAACAGATGTCGCAAACACCTTCTATACTAGCTGTTGCCCTGATGACGTACTAAGAATTAGGGTTTTGAATCTGCATGTGTACGTTACACGTACTCCTTCATACGTTGCACGTACGTGAAAGAAACCCCCACATCTAATGTTGCATTACGCCTCGCGTATGCCAAGCTTACACCCTACGTACGTCTTCAGGTAGCCCAATCTTATCGGCCCACTTGCTAAGGTCCAATTCAATGATCCACTTATCTATTTCATAGTCCAACAATAAATAATAAGTATTTTAAAATAAATAATACCTCAAGTGATGGATGTTACAGAAGTAGAGGAAGCCGGATCAGGTTTAGGGTTTTGAGAGTTCGGGCAAGAGGCCCAAGGTTTTTGATTCGAGATCGAAGGGCCGGTAGGGCCGGCGCCGCTGTGGAAAGTGCATAAAATTGTTCGATGAAGCTTGTAGAGGAGGTGGTTCAGGCTGCTACAAGTACGACAAGTATGGGCACTTTAGCCGAGATTGCACAACCACCACCCATGGATCGAGTCTGATTTGCTTTCATTGCAGTCAGAGGGGACATAAAAAGGCCAAATGTTCGAGTTTAGCAGCGGCAAGACCAGTTGCAGCATCCGCTCCGACGACCTTGTAGATTATAGATTGCTGTCAGGGCAAGGCGGAGGCTCATGTTATTAGGAGCATGTCATTTCATCTGACAACCGAGGAGGCTTGTACAACACCTGATGTAGTGATGGGGTCATTCCTTGTGAACGATATCTCTGCTTTAGTTTTGTTTGATTTGGGGGCTACTCGATCCTTTATATCTCTCGTGCTCAACAAGAGGTTTTTCGATGCTCCGGGGGAGCTGTAGTATCAATTAGAGGTTGAGAATGTTGATGATCGACCTGTACGAGTATCGAGGGTTCATCAGGGTTGTATATTAAAGTTTTCAGTGAGTAGTACCTGATTGATTTGGTTCCTATTCCCCTACGAGAGATCAAGGTTATTGTAGGGATGGCTTGGTTGAGCTCCAATGGGAAAATGATTGATTGTGAGCATCATATGGTACGTATTCTGACCCCAAGTGGCGGAGAGTTAGTAATTTAGGGAGAGGGTGTTCAACGTGGGCCGGTTCTATGTTCAACAGCTAGGGCCAGACGCGATTTTCAGCAAGGTTGTTCTGGATTTTTGGGTTAAGTGATGGATACCTGATAAAAGGGTAATGTGACTATGAGTAATGTACCGATTGTTCTGGAGTACTTGGATATGTTCCCGAAGGATTTTCCTGGAGTGCATCCGATGAGGCAAGTGGAGTTTCAGATTGAATTGGTTCCAGGTGCGGCTCCGAAAGCCAAAGCACCTCCAGGGATGCAGGAGTTGTCTACATAGCTGCATGAGTTGTTAGACAAGGGATCATCCGAATCTACACGAATCACAAGAGTCTGAGGTATCTGATGGATCATCTGAATCTGAATATGAGACAACATAGATGGTTAGATGCGGTGAACGATTCTGATTGTGAGATCCTTTATCACCCGGGGAAGGCCAACATGGTGGCTGATGCTTTCAGCCGCAAGGCGGTTACTGCTCCGATCAGGAATATGTGTTTGAGGATGACAATGATTACCCCAATGTTAGAGCATATTCGAGAGGCTCAGGTTGAGGCTATGGAGGAAGAACACCGGAAGAGTAACCGCATTGTTGGCCAGGTGGCTTCCTTTGATTATGATAGTTAGGGATTATTGATCCTTCATCGGAGGATGTAGGTTCCCTATTAGGGTGGTGTGCGTTAGGTTTTGGTGGATGAGGCACACAAGTCGAGATCCTCTATTCATCCTAGAGTGACAAAGATGTCTATATATCTTCGGCTTGACTATTGATGGCCATGTATGAAGCAAGGCGTGGCTTGGTATGTGGAGAGGTGCTTGCCTTGCAGAAAAGTCAAGGCCGAACATCAACGACCTCACGGTAAAATCGAGCCATTGGAAGTCCCTGTTTAGAAATGGGAAGAGATTACTATGGATTTTATCACCAAATTGCCTCGGATGGCACATAGTGGATTATATATGGGTCATCGTGAACCAATTGACCAAAAGCGCACATTTTATTCCGACCCACGAGAGCATTTCGGTGGAGAAGTTGGCCGATATCTACATTCGGGAAGTGGTGGCATGACATGGGGTGCCAGTTTCTATGGTCTCTGATAGGGATGTCAGGTTTACTTCCAGGTTCTAGAAGAGATGCTACGAGGATTTTGGTAGTCGTCTGCACTTCATCATGACTTTCCACCTGCAGACTGATGGTTAAAGTGAGTGGACTATCTCGACATTGGAGGACATGCTACGGGCATGTGTTTTGGATTTTGGCGGTAGTTAGGATACGTATCTTCCTTTAGCGGAATTTTCGTATAACAATAGTTATCACGCCAACAGTGCTCGACCTCCTTTTGAGATGCTCTACGGGAGGAAGTGTAGGACCCCGATATGTTGGGGTGAGGTCGGTCAGCGGGTCATGGGGAGTAGGGAGGTTGTACTCAAAACAACAAAACTGATTCAACAGGTTCACGACAGACTTCAGACAACACAGAGCCGAAAAAAGAGTTACACATATAGACGCCGGTCAGACTTGGAGTTTCAGGTTGGGGACATGGTACTCTTGAAGCTGTCACCTTGTAAAGGTGTCATCCGATTCAGGAATCGGGGTAAGCCAGGCCCTACATATATTGGTCCTTTCATGGTGATAGCACGAGTAGGCAGGGTGGCGTATCGTTTGGATCTGCCAAAGGAGATCAGTCAGATTCATAGCACTTTTCCTGTCACTAAGTTGCAGAAGTGTTTTGTTGATGATTCCATGGTGGTTCCAGTGGAGGACATTCATGTAGATGATCACATGAATTATATAGAGAGACTGGTGGCAATTCTTGGTGAGAGGAAAAGGAATCTGCAAAACAAGGTTATAGATCTCGTGAAGGTGCAGTGGCAACACCGAAAGGGTTCAGAATAGACGTGGGAGTCGGAAGAAGAGATGAGAGAGCATTACTCCGAGTTGTTTGAGGTGGCGGACTTAGAGAATGAAGTCTAATTCAAGTGGGGAAGAGTTGTAACGCCCAAATCTTGAGGTACATTGATCATAATTAAATTATCATTTTAAGGATTTCCATGACCTGGTGAAGGCACCATCACGACGTGGTGAGGCGAGAAGGGTTCGCGTGCTTCATTTAAGACACCACGACATGGCAGTATTATCCACGATGTGGTGGACGGCTGATGTGAAAACCTTATTTTTTGGGTTTTCTCCCTATTTAAAGGAATGAAGAGGCTAGGGTTTGCTCATCCTCAACCTCCATCAACCCCCTCAAGCCCTAAAGAAAACCCTAATCACTTTAATAATTTTTTTTATTAGTATAGATTCAATTAACTACTTATTAATCATTTCGTTTGTATTTATGTAAAATTGAGAATTTTAGAAAAAATGATAAACTTACCAATACGACATCTAATGTCTTATATTAAAATACTTACTTTATTTATTATATCCTTTGATGTTGTTCTTAGTTCTCATCGTTGTCTCAGTATTCATTGTTTTTGTCTTGTTATGCCTATTTTCCCCGTTTTCTCATATTGCCACACTATTTGTCATTGTTAATCATCTGTAAATCGTCGTAGTTTGGAGAAGTAGGTGTGAGGGAAGACGACATAAGATCGCCTGAGGGGAAAATAAACAAATATGTTTCATACCATAAAAAAATTACCGAAGATGAGAAGGTCATAACAATTTGCAGAATACGTTACCCTTCACCATCATTAATCAATATAAGGACCACTACCCCATTGTAGTTTTAGCTTTATAGTAGAACAACCTACAAAATGTAATTAGAGATTAAGAAATAGTGTTGCAGAATACATTATCCATCACCGTCAATATTGTTTTTCCATATCGATGTCAAAGTTTTCAACCCTAAGCAACAATTTTAACATAGATGGTAAGTAATAATTAATTTTAAGATGTAAATCTTGATTGTTTTTCCAATGGGCTATGAACGGAGAGGTAGCTATGATCAATGACGAGGCAACATGTAAGACAAACCTAAGGAGAAGATCATGAGAGGGAAAGATGGCGTCGTAGCAGGTACGCCACAATGTTATCGTTCACCGTCAATTTTGTTTCTTGAGATCAATGTTGAGATGAAACAACTTTGATTATTTTCCCAAATAGAAAATTTTCTATGTTTATAGTTAAATGCAAATGAGAAAATTATGCATCGAGGGGAATTCAATGACATTCGTGACAACGACAAGAATGATGGATAGAAAACCTAATGAACATGGATATAAACAGTCACAAGTGAGAAGTTCATCTGAGGGAAAACGAGGACCCCTGGGTAGTTTTAGAACATTAATTTTCTTTGTTTCTTTAAACAACTTTTTTTAACAGTCAAATATAAATATATAATCTACACCTAAACTAACACATAATTTCACCTATGTCTACGATGAAACATGAACCATCGACCTCAAAGAGGAAGGACACCACCTGATACCGCTGCACTAGAAGCCTTTCGATTTCTTTAAACAATAATAAACAACTATTAAGTATATATATTTTTTTAAAGTACCATTACTTGGTAAATATTTTTCAAAAAAACTACATTTTAGTAGAAAACTCAGGGAATAACACATACAAGCTCTTTAACGGGTTATATGGTACATTAAAGGTACTTTGACTCTTAGGTTATATCTATCTCCTTCAAAGGATCTTTTACTTATAGCATATACAGAAGCCAGTTGGGGTGGGATCATGATACTTGAAGATCGATTTCCAAGCATTAATCCGTTTTTTGTAAGAATCTTATCCCATAGTCTTCCAAACACCAATCACCTTATCACGATCAAGGGTCGAGGCCAAATATTATGAGATAACAAATATGGTGTCTGAAACTTGCATGATACAAACCTTATCCCGATCAAGGGTCGAGGCTAAATATTATGGGATAAAAAAATATGGTGTCTAAAACTTACATGCAACAAACCCTGAAGTCTGGAATTTAGATAGCTTCTCACCAAGATTGTCGTTATGTCTGAGATTCTACTGCGATGAGAGTCTAGTGGTTGAGGTGTGAAATTTCATAAAAGATGTCTCAGTTTCAAACCATGACACGTATAAAATATTGTTAGTACTCAGTTGACGACCCACGTAATGGGCATTGGGGCGTGGTCATAGTAGGCGGTTCAGATGGTGTGGTTTATCACATTTTTATACATAGTATGGGTTTTTATATCATCGTTTAGTGTTTGACATACAAAATGACCAGAAGCTAAATGTAAAGACTAATTGACAAAGCCAAGACAATAAAGATGATCGAAGCTAAGAACCAATTTCATAGGCACGTCATTAGTGTCATCACCTTCGAGTCTTTATGATATTTGAAAAATATAATAATCTGTGGCCCTAAGGCTTTATCTTTGCCCCCAACCCCCCCCCCCCCCCCCCCCCCCCCCCCCCCCAAAAAAAAAAAAAAAAAAAAAAAAGAGTTGATTTTGCATGCCAAAATTAGATCTATACGACCCAAGTATTGATATATTATATATTAACCCTATTTCCTTGGGTATAATGACAAAAATGGTTATTCATATATTAAGATCTTGCCTTATCAATCAATACCGCTTGTGAAAACTTATTCCGAGTTCCCAGTATATATACTATATAAAACGACTCGATGAACCTGACATCTTGTGAATGAAATATCGTTTTTAAAGCTAATTTTTTTTGTTCTTTTTACATGACTTAATTATGGGATAAGAGGTAGTGGAGAAAGGACCACTTTGACCAATTTACTTTCATTAAATCCATGACTTTAGTCACTCAACTTTCCTTTTTGTCTATTGAGCCACTAAACTTGATATGCAGTTAACTAACAGTTATCGTGGCTTTGGCTCGATCTATAACAATCAATCATATATTATTTATAAGATTGCGGCATGACAGTTTTACGTGAAGCATATTGAGGCCTTAGGAGAATCACTTACGTGAAGCATATCGAGGCCTACATAGTCCTTATACTAGTAAAATGAGCAAAACGCTCCTTGGATTTTTTTTATTCGTCTTTTTTTTTTTTTTGAAATTTGAACAAATGTAATTGATATCATTAAGTTACAATATACCAATACTAAAGAATATATATAGAATATAAATACATATAATTAATAATCGACATAACAAACAGACAAACTAATAGCCGGAGACAGGCTATATCAACATATGCGACAGCATATAAGTCAACGAGAGTCAACCATTAAACAACATTGAAGAACTAGCTAGCTACTGATGGAGACCGGTAGTTGAAGCCAACTACTTGATAGCACAAGCAAGCGACATTAAGGGTATTCTCGGGCATATAACTTACGAATATAAACTCTTGAATACAAGTATAATCAACAATACAAGTGCTTATGATTCTATTGTGCAAATATTTAAAGCAAACAAGCTAGCCGATATTATAATATGTAAGCATCTAGTTCCAAAATCATGAGATTATTAATTAATTATAGACCTAGTTGGCACATATGGTACCATTCACATTCTACCAATAGCATAGTGCCTTCAAAAGGTGATTGATAATGGCATCATAGTCATGGAGACGAAGGGGCCTCGTCGAAATTTTAATGGAGGAAGCAATTATTTAAAATTATGATCTAAGTATATATACTAAATCAAGAATATGTCAATCCCATTCATAAATAGTATTAAGTACAAAGTTAGTACTTGTTTGGCTCCCATTTGGACAACATCCCATTTCTTGCCTTTGACTTTTTGACTTATGTTGGTGTTGACAATATGGTGCAACTTTTCATCATTACGCCTCTATCTTTAAGATAAGACCTTTCATTAATGAAAAGATAAGATGATGATCATGATGCATTAAGTGCGATCAAGATCCAGGTCTCAATATGAATGGGATTCCCTCTAGTCACAATTAAGTGGTTGACTATAGACGAAAAACGTACTATTAGTTTTTTTTTTAATAACCCAATTTCTTTCACCCTTCTGTCCTCGAATAAAATTCTGAATATTAGTTATACCCATAGAACTTACCATATCAGGAAATTAAAGAGGGACAAATAAAATAACTTCACTAATCTGGTAACCAGCATCATTTCGTTTAAACCACGATGCCGACATATATATATTTATGTATAAATTAAAGAATTGGAAAACAATTACAAAATAGAATTTAAGACACAATGGGCCAAGATCGACTGGTACACTTTTACAAGACAGTATCAAAATAGCAAGATAAGGTGCTCATAAAAGTCACAAAAAATCTTACAAAAATATATATGTGGGGAATTTCTCCATTCCCCTAAAAGTGCATACCTTTAATACGAGTACGAATCAAAAAATGAACAAAGTGCAGCAATTCCTATGGTACTAGCGACATGGTTCTGCCACACTTCTATCAAAAGTATTGATTCTATATATATATGTAGATATTCTTCCAATCCAATTTGTCATGATTTTTGGCATGTTTATAATAAACTAAACATTCATTCGTTTAATAGTAATATCCAACACCAAGATTTTTAGATAAATGAGAATTTAGATGGTTTGATAAGATTCAGCTGTCCAAAGAGAATCAAAAGATAGTCAAGGAACCTATAGAAATAAAATCCATTTCAATTTCTTTCTATTTATTTCGTTGAATGATGAGGAAATTTTATTGTTTTTATCTAATTTTTGTCGTGTACCTAACTTCATGCTTGCATTAACCGGTTCCTAACCCTCACGCTCTGCCAAACCATACCCCTGCGGATGCTCTTACAAAAAGCACCACCATAAACATTTTTGTGATAAGTACTACCACTAACTACACTATCAAAATACCATTATAGAAAGGAGTCCTTCCAAGACTTTTCTCTTTAGCTTCATTCCTACATAACCTAAAAGCAGTCGTAGTAGTTGCCATTTTCATCAAAGAAAACTCTCTTCATCCCTGAGTTATGAGGCGCATACTGGCAGCTATGAGGCGAAACATTGAAAATATGAAAAAGAGTCCTAAAGTGGCAGATGAAAACATGCTTGGAGAAGGAAATGGAACTCATGAGTTTCCAATTAATACGAGGCAAGGACGAAGTGGTCTTTCTCTGTTACAGAGAATAGTTAAAGCTCCGCTGACACTTTTATCATGTCTATCTTCTCACCCACATACCACCGAGGGGGTTTGGGTCTCCGGTGAGCTCAGACGGATATCAGACGTGAACCATCTTATGGTTAACGACAGCATGCGTTATGCGATCTTGATGTGAAGCTGTTATAGTAATTATCACTTTAGTATGGGCATTACAGGACAGGTAAAGAGTATTTAGTCTATACATATACATATATTCTTATATTTCTATTCATGATCATCTCACGTAGCAGATTAATATATGGTGATCCATATATGGAAGTCAGGGTTGAGTCGGGGTTTACCTTTTACCTTTATCATTTATGACATGTTATCAGAAAATAAAATATACTTTATTAGTGTATGCAACTATGCATGTATCTCTTCATCATCTCCATGTGTTTTTGGTTTTTATATCAATATGTACCTATAAACCTAAATGGTTGTTACTGATGCTGAAGTTAAAACGTAATCCTTTTGACTCTTAATGGTCAAAAGCGGGGAAAGGATAGTAATGTGTAACTTTATCAATTAATGTGCTTTATTTTTTTAACGGGTGCTAACCAGATCAAGCATATTAGATCTATATTAATTATCGAGCCCAGCAGAAGACTGTAAGATGTTGCATTCAGCATAGTAAAAAATGCCAAGTGAAAGTCCAGTCTGTCAGCATAGACGTTCATGAAAAGGTGAAAATAATACAAGAAAAGTTAAAGGCAAACCGAAAATGAAAGAAAGCCATATACTTAACTACGAAAAGAGAGACTCGAGAGATTGATATTTCTGCATGTTAGTGGGCTCATATCTGTGGTGATTCTAAAAATATATGTCCATAAAACTAATGAGCGAACAACAGCAAACACTTTGTCAATAACAAAGCTAGGTTGCTAAAGATTGGTAAAACGAGGTCAAAGTGAAATTATACCAATCATCCGAATTATTCAATTGATTTGATATATAATTACATATTAACATCTCCAAGTAAAGGTAATCACTAATATTTAACAAGAATGGACAATAATAATTTTTTTTGAACGGCAAAAAGGCAACATATATTATGGAAAACTTAGCCAAAACAAAATAGTATACTCGGACAAAGCAGGAAAAAAAACATCAAAAGCAGCCGGTAGGCTCGATACACCATGTTTCCCAACAAAGAGAATACTTCTTTTCCCTATGTTTTATCCACGTAAAAGTCATCACCATAGTTTGGTCGAAAACTTTTATTGGACATGGTTTCACATAGGGGTGGCAAATCGGGTCATCGTGTCATGTTTTTGTCTGACACGACACGACATGACAAAGTTTTATGTAACACGAACACGATACGATCTCAGGTTTCTTTAACTAACACGAAAACCAACCGATTAAAAAACGACAAACACGACACGACACAACAATGATAACATGAAATAAAAATTAATGTATTTAATTAATATTTATTCATACATAACACGAAAAACACGACAAAAAATGTTAAATCGTGTCTATTTTTGAACACAAACACGACATGACACGACGTCGTGTTTTTTGCACTTGACACGAACACGAATTCAAATTTCAATTTCGTCTCAATTTTGTTTCGCGTCGTGTATTTTTGTCGTGTCGTGTCATCAATTGACACCCCTAGTTTCACATTCTTAAAAATTGTTTCATTCCTTGATCTCCAAAAATTCCATAAAGTCGCCATCAGAATCGTATGATTGATTTTTGTCGCCTTTTTGGATTTGTCAATATATAACATTATCAGCACTAAATAAATATTTGATATCCCTTGGATTTAAACAAGTAAACCCACACCAGCCACGAATTCTATTCCAAACCTCAATTGCAAAGTTGCATTCCAAGAATAAGTGCAAAGAAGAATCTTCTCCTGTATGACAGAAACAACATGTGGATTGTATTGATATGATACCCTTTTTGATAAGGTTTATTGTTGTGGGTATTTTGTCTTGCCAATGCTTCCAACAAATAGTGTTGATTTTAAACGGGACCCAATTCAACCATGGAAAATGCATAGCTTTCGGATTTGAGAACACGCTAGATGCTAGATTTCGTAGAGACTCCACATTGAAATTGTTCAATTTTTCTCCTTTCCACTTCCACGAGTCATTAGCTTCATTTAAACTAGTATTCGCTAATAAACAAAGCATCGCAGAAAGTTGTTGCATTTCTACCGGCTTCCTTGGTTCTTTGAGCCAATCCCATCTCCAAGTCACTCTGTTTTCCGCCAATAGGTACCTGTCACTAACAACACAAAATTTTGCATTTTCAAGTGCAAAAATGTTAGGAAATAACTCCTTGAACGGTTGGTTGCATCTCCATTTATCGAGCCAGAAATGACACTTGCTTCCACTTCTGATTCTTCTACTGAATAGAGCATGCAATTCGACATTAAATGATTTAAAATCGACCTCAATTTTTGTGATTTCTTTCCAATTTTCAGAGTAGCTCGACCTTGCCATTTTTGAAGAGTCGTGCCTCTCCCATTTGTGAATGGAGCTAACGACATTGCACCATAAGGCATCTGGATCTGTTTTGAGACGCCACCACCATTTGGCAAGTAATGATAAATTCATGGTTCTTAGGCAAGCTACACTGAGACCGCCTTTACTTTTGGAGCTAAGACTTTGTTCCATGAAATTCAACATATTTTCGTACTATCTCTTTTTCCGCTCCAAAGAAACTGTCTTTGAATTTTTTCGAGATTTTCAATGACCGTCAAAGGGGCTTAATATAGGGAAAAATAGTAAAGAGGTAGGCTACTTAGGACATAATTAAGCAAAGTGAGCCTCCTACCAAAAGAGAGGTTTCTAGCCTTCCAAAGCATTGAGTTTGTTTTTAAAGATTAGAGGCTTTAATCAACTATTATTCCCATAAAAACTTATTGTATATGTGACATCCCCATTTTTCACGGCCAGAAAAGACCGATTTTTGTTTATACTTTATAAAAATCAGAGTACTTCTTTTAATAAAAATGTTGCGGAATTTGTTCCCAGTAAAACATGATAAATACGTTATCAAAGCATTTTTGAAGAAATGTATTTTTATTCATTTTAAAACGTTTGGGATGTCATCGTTAATACATATACATAATCATAAACATAACTTACATTCATTATCACTAGTGATCTACATCTCTTTAATCTCTCAGTGTAATGTGACTTCATATCAACACCTGTGATATAAATAAACTGAGTGGGTCAGGTTGGGAAACCTGGTGAGCACATAGGGTTTTCAACCCACAATAAATAAGTTTACTAACTTTATCAAACCAAACAAACCCGATTTCCCATTCCCGTTATCCTCACTTTACGTCCCTAAGACATCTAACACAAGGGACCTAGTCTAAGGACTATCATCGAGATGGACACTACTACTAAGGGGATTCCTCAACAATAAATGTCCTTATGGAAACCATGTGGGGGATGGAGTACATCTGGTGAGCACACAGTTCACACAGTTCGAATAAACACACAGTTCGAATAAACATCTACAGGTTGCGAGCCTGCTAATCTTCCACTGGACTGTCTAGAATAGTCCATGGTTGTCATCTATACTCTGCTAGATGAATGGATCATCAACAACATCTACAACGAGGCCTCTCATTATTTCATTTTTATCACACAACAACTAACACATCTACCCATGTTTTACCCCAACATTTTCGTAGATATAAAATACATATACAGTTTAAATTATTGAAAACATGTATAAAAACATTCATCCAGCATAGATAGCAAGTATTCAGATAATATGCACACATAGCACGTAATTTATATAAAATACTTCATATCTATGTGTAAGCTGAAAGTAACTATGCACTCACTTGAAAGGTGGTGACTCAGCACTCGGACAGCGCTTCGACACTCTCAAAACGATTTTCCTTCGATAAAACCTAGTACCAATACCACTAGGGTTTAGTCTAACGATAATCGCGACTAATTAATAGTCTAGCTATTATTACTATTATATAAGCTTTAAACAATACTTATATAACCCATAATAATAGCACAAGTATTTATTATAAGTTCCTAATAACGTTACTATAATTAAATAAAAGCTATATTAAAAATAGCGTAGGCGTAGCTTACTTACAACGGGTTTTTCTCAAAACTGGGCGCCGCTGGAGCAGCGTTCCCGAGCTGAAAGGGTCTTCTTCTCGGAGCCGTCGGGCACTCCGGGGCTTCCGCCTCGTGCTAGGGAGGTTCCCTAGGCTTTTCGGGGTGTTTCGGGGGGTTTCGGGGCTAAAGAGAAGTTCTAGAGAGAGGGAAGTGAGGGGAGGTGTGAGGAATGAATGGAGGCCTCACCACTTATTTATAGGGGCTGGAGGAAGGTTCACGTCGTGAATTTTTAATATTTACGTCGTGAGCCAGGCTGGCTACCGCCAGGCGCAGCCTGGTGCTGACACGTGGCATCGCACACAGGGTGAAAATCAGCCGATTTTCAAAAATTCATAACTTTCACATACGAGCTCCATTTTCGACGTTCTTTATATCCACGCGTAGATAAAAACATGATCTATAACTTTCATTTAGACTCTATCGGCTAATTCTCGACCGATCTCAAATTATGCCCCTTCATAGAATAATCCTTTTAACCCAATAGCCCAACTTCGCATAACCCAAAACATGCCAACAGCCCATTACATAACATGATACATACTAACCCCTTAAAAGCCCAGCAAGAGTCCAATCATACCTATCTTCCAGGTGGCACACTAGAGCATCCATCGGTGGTTGCCAAATCCTCCTTCATCAGAAACGCAAGCTCCACAACCAAGTTAAGAATCACGCAGAAGTACACCCAGACTGTTATTGATTCCTCTCCTTCTTTATGGCCATCGAAGACTAGCAACTCACCTTCTCCCTTACGGATGTTGCTGGAGGTCCTAAGACAGTCGCTGGAAAATAGATAGGCCAAGAAAACGGGATTAGAACCCATCAATCAATTTCTCTCTAATCGAAGTCACCAAAGCTAGATAAGAAATCAGAGGATGAAATGAGTCTTACCTACCTTCATTGCTCTGTAGAACATACGGAATTCGCCGGAGGCCCATGCAATGTCGGTGAACGATGCAACCATCGAGAACGCCTCCCCACCTAGTTCACAGTGTCGATTTGATTTGGAGCTGAAGGAATGATCCCATTCTCGCTAAAATATCCCCACCTCCTTATCTCACATAACGCTCCAGTGAGAGTTCCGACTGGCGAAGAAACCCAACAATGGCAGCTCCTTCCTCACAGTTCTTCTTCTTTCACAACATTCCCTCACAACTTCGATGTCTCTCACCCTCTCTCGCTGCCAGTGAACATACATATTCTTCATTCCATCTAAGGGTTTATTCTTTATATAACCCGATGATATAGATGAAGCCACAAAAGCAGGAGAAGGCTCCCTCCCACACACTCTGTCGCTAACGAGGGGACCAGATGCTTAATTTTTATTACAGATAGGCATAAATAGTCCCTGATGTTAGGTCGCCTACGTGATTCACCCTTTCACCATAAATTCAATTTAAACTAAGATCTATAATTTACCCAAACAGTCCTCCGCTTTGAGAATCTTTTGCAAAACAAATCCGAAAATTACCTCTTAATCCCCAAGATCTTAATTACGACATATTCAGTCCTTCTTTCTCAAATCATTACCATCCAAAACCCCATTTTACTCTTTAGTCCTTGCTTCCCATAATTTATTACCACTAAAATCCAATTATTACCATAAAGATCCCAAATTTTCAGAATTTACATCATTCAGCTCCTTAGGACAAACACTAATAACTTATTACGGATTTAGGGCCTCTATTCGTTCATTAATTTATTTATTTATCAAATAAATAAACAGGATATTACAACTCTCCCCCACTTAAATTAGATTTCGTCCTCGAAATCATTCCTTACTATTCCTTACACACCCAATCATTCTAGTAACATGGTCACCATCCTGGGCACACCCTAGCCTTCCCCGGGTGGCCTTGACCAATCCTCGTAAAGCCCTACAATCCGTAGATGAACGAATTTCTCGCGATAAGGTAACATTTACTCAATCTGAATCTGCTTTCTCGAGATGGTCTGAACCCCTGGCAGACCACTCATACTGAATCAATATCGTTGGACCCAGTCCACTTTATCCTTCAACCGACTACTCAATTTCTGGTAACTCGGGGTTCCTGTTATAAAATAGGATCATAGACCTAATTATCTCTGCAAATCACTTGTACCTGGCCAAGGCCCAGGTACTCCTGTTGTGAGTGACTTGTCACTCCCCAATAAACCAGCTATTCCGTGAGTACTTGCAACCCAAAACATAAATGTTAATACTACCTAGACGCTGAAACTACTCGAACACTGATCTGCCTAAAGCAGTATGTTGCCACATGGCTGCTTTCCAAAATCTATCAAGACCTTCCTGGTCTCAATTCATCCGTCGGTCATCTGAATTTACCGGGTTCCAGCCCGGCTGCGGAGCTAAAGGACTCCCTACTTAGTCGCCTTATACAACTTCTGAACGAAATCCCTCTCTGGAATCTAGTTGCCACTAGTTATCATGCCACTGAGGTTCTAACAACTTTCTGATCTAACCGATCGGGTCCATGCGTCAAATCCTGTCACCATCAAATCCAAGACTAAAAGTGATTGCTACCTAACTGATGGTAGCCTTATATCACAAGCAACCATATATGATCCACTGCTTTTCTGATCCCATCACTGTAGTGGCGCTCCTACAGTCTTATCACTGGCTCAACCAGATCTAATCCATCTGGGTAAATCCGAAGTCCAATCTGTGGATTTCCATATCCTCACTGTTGCACCCGAACTGGTGGGTACTATTGCTCCTTCCGCATTCTAACAACACGCTCATGCCATCTATCAACCTAGTGAATGCTACGGCTACACCCGCAAACTTACAACACTCTATCACTATCTGACCGCTAGTGATTGCTACGGCTACCCCCGTAGTCTTACAACACTTTCCAAACCGGGTCGAACACGCACTCGACCTAACACACCATTGAACTTGAGTCCTAACCAGAACTCTAACCTGGTTCCCAAAACCTGCTATGATGTGACCCCACTCTATCAGTACCACAACCCATTCCCGTGGTCAAAGCATCCCAGTAACCCACGAAATCATCTACACCCTCTGGCATAGTGAGAATCAGTGCCTCGCACAACCACTGTCTGAGAGTCTCGAAGGTTGCCTGCTGCTCAGGCCCCCAACGAAAGGTCACCAACTTCTTGGTTAGTCGGGTCAAAGGAACCACGATCTGAAGAAGTCCTGCATAAATCTCCAGAAATAACCCGCTATACCCAGGGAATTCCGAATGTCAAATGGAGACCTCGGAATATCCCACTGCATCACGGCCTCTATCTTGGCCGAATCAACTAGAATACCCTTTTGGTTGACAAGGTGGCCAAGAGATTGCACCTTGCGCAACCAGAACTCACAGTTGGAGAACTTTATAAAAAGCCTCTCCCCCACTTAGACTCGACTAAGTCTTCACATTACATGAGAATTGAAGGATTCCCAATCCTTCTCGCTTTCTAATATCCCACTAATGACAACCTGTGTCTGCCAATGCTAGCGCTTAATCACCGATTAAACCTAGAGATCTCCCATCCTCGGGAATCTTGAGGAGTACTCTTGAAATTTGATCCAGTCTGACACCTCAATCCTTCTAACATGCTGTCAGTTGAACACCTTAATCTTCACTCTTCTGACGAATCCTCGTTCCCTCTCCCAATCTTGCAGTACCACTGAACTCTAACCGAACACGGCCCATGCGAAAACACAATTCTCTTGAACATCCAATGACCAACCACTTATGCATTTAACACCCGCGACTGACACTACCCTATTCTTGTCACCAGTTCTGTCCTAGCAACGGTAGTGCCTTGAACTCCAAAGTTCATCCATAAACAATTACCGACCATACCTGAACAATGATAGAACCTCTAAACGCTGACTTCATTGGAGAACAATCACTCCAACCCTGATCGAGTATCCTCTAAATAATACTCCTGCATAAGTCCCGACAAAGATCCGAAATGATAACGGTATGCGCATAACCCACTCCGCAAGACACATCCCTTTTTGGGTTCATCAAGGACCTTTCGGCATGCAGGATGGCATATATGATCCTTGGTAACCCAAACACTAGCAGAAAAACCGACCCGAGGTCTGACTTATCCAAACTCACTCACAATTCCAACGTGATACGTATCCCCAACATCCATCTAGTAGCAATAGAAGATGACATACTCGCAATGTCTGGGGAAATACTGGTCACCTTCTGCTGATATGACCAATCCTGCTACCCTGTAGCAGCCTAAACCCTTGGAGTGACAAACTCCCTTGTGTACTTTCTCGTACGCGCTGCATTGACTCAGGCCCTGCTGGCCTCTCACCTGATGTTCAGAAGTCATGGGTCTCTTCCCGGGACCCTCTACTATATGCACCTGGCACGCACCTCTCTTTCCAGGGTGCTCCAATCAATCTCGCATCTACAACTTCTTGGAAATCATATCCTTCAGGGTCTGACACCCTGTCACGCTCGCTAGCTCTCTTGCCAATGACTAAGCTGCAATAACTGGGACATCCTCTGTCCCCAAACTGGGTCATGAACTCTCCCCTGAAGCTTCTTAGATTCTACAAGACTCTCACCGATTCAAGTATGGATCTTGTGCTTTCAGTAGTACGGGCCCAATACTACCTTCCACACCTATCCATACTTTCCTCAACAATCCTCCCGAATCCTCCAAGTCGCTTCCTCAAACTGGTACACCCAAGTCTCACTGAACCTCACTACTAACTCACTGGAATATATCCTAGGCTTCCCTAGGTTCCCGTACCCACCCAGTCCTCAGCTGCTGAAAGATTCCCAGTAATGTCAACTAGCTACCTGATGAATATAGCCACATGCAACAGAGATCAGATAATCCTTCGAGTAATAGACCCATCCCTAGAACGGTTGAACTCAAACAAGAGCTGCACAATAGGGTCAAATCTATCACTCTGAGATTATCCAGCATGTGCCACATGTGACTTAGCATATTCACTTAATAGTTAGATCACATTACTAAAAGTCCCACAAAGCACAAAGCAAGCAGCATTCAGACATGGGAAAATCTAACCATCATATTCCAATCAGATCGTTCTATCCTCTAATCAGGAATCTGTACATGCATTTCAAAGGCTCACACAATTAGGCATAACCTAAATAGGCTATCCTATCACTAACTGATCAGTACTAGCATGCAAGTCTACAAGCACATACAATAGGCGCATAAGGCATCCTCCTAGATCCTTAGCCCTAATCTAGCATGCAATTCTCATAATCATACCATATTATACGATAACATAAAATGTATAGGTATCTTGGGGAAAACTTACTTGAGCTCGGCTGATTGCACGCATCACACACTTTGTTCTTCTCAAAGTTCCTTTCTCTTTCCAGATTCCTTTCAACTCATTTTTAGAAAATGGCTTTACTTTTGAAAATTTTCATACCAAGCCCTTAGTTTGAGTTCAGACACACCCGAGAGTATGTCCGAATCCCTCAAACCAAGGCTCTGATACCAACTTGTAACATCCCAAAAATACAGGGAAAAATTTTCATTTTTAAATACGTCATTATAAAACCAACAATGTAATAAAACATTTGTAATATCATGTCATGTCAAACCCAAAGTAGAAATAATCAAACATGTTATCATAAAACAATATCATAGTGTAATCCTAAAGGTCTCATGTGCGGAAAACCATAGTGTGATGCGCTGCGATCAAGCCGACTCCTTTCCTTTAAACACAAAGTACCTGAAACCAAAACTGAAAACCGTAAGCACGAAGCTTAGTGAGTTCCCCCATCATACCACATACCATACAATCATATAACATACATATACTGTCAAGCATATTTGGGTGCCTGACCTACCCCTTCGTTCCTCTCGACCGGATACTGCCTAGCATCTCTGGGTGCTAGCCTCCCCTTCGGTCCTCTCGACCGGATACTGCCTAACATAACTGGGTGTTGGGCTCCCCTTCGGTCCTCTCAACCGGATACTGCCTAGCATATCTGGGTGCTGGCCTCCCCTTCGGTATCTTTCAACCGGTAACCGGGGACTATTTCACCCCCTAACACTACCACATAAAAGCATAACATAACACATAAGTCATATACTGCCTAGCATATTTGGGTGCTGGCCTACTCCTTCGGTCCTGTCGACCAGTAAGTGGGGACTATTTCACCCCTACTACTACCACATAATATCATATCACATATATCATAATCTGTCTAGCATAGTTGGGTACTAATCTACCCCTTCGGCCCTATCGACCGGTAATCGGGGACTATTGCACCCCCTACTACCACTATCATATAACATCATATCATGCTAGCACATAAACATAACAGGTAGTAGAAAACATAGACAATTATAATAAAGACAATCATCTAACAACAACTCCTACTGGTGGGCCGACATTGTGGCCGTAGACCCACCGCTACTGGAAGGTAACTCACCTCACACTACTGAAGTCCTGCTGACAAAACCATAGCTGCTGGATGACAGATTCCCGGTCTGTCAATATAAAAATAACACCCAATTAATAATTAGGTTCCAACTCATAACCATAAGTTCATACTTGGGGTAAAAGACTACTTTACCCCTATCTTAGCTTGGCTCAAGCCCAAGGCCCAATCCAAAGGCCCAAAAGCCTAATAATGTACCAAGGCCCAACTATGGCCCAATTTTCCCAATTGGGCCCAAGTCTCTACATGGTCTTGCCTTAAGGCCCAACCACTTATTCTTGGTCCAATATCTCATAATCATAAAGGCTCATATATGGCCCAACTCGAGGTCCAAACAATATTTAGGGTTTCTTATAGGAAATGCTGATTAGGGTTAAGTATTCCTACTTAACCCATTAAAGACTTAATCCATTAAGTCCATCACTCCACTCAGTTAAACATACGGTGTGGTCGGACGTAATTCGTAATTCAACTCCAATGATTCAAAAATGCGAGTCCCGACAATTCTAAAACTAGCACATCCATATAATAATAAATAAAGTTATTGATAATCCAAATTATAAATCGCACTATATATATATATATATATATATATATATATATATATTCATTTCATTAATCACCGGGGGATAGCATCGACTCTTGAATTTAAAGGACTCTAATAATTAGATAATACCTCATTTACTAATTATGCCCCTTCATAGAATAATCCTTTTAACCCAACAGCCCAACTTGGCATAACCCAAAACATGCCACCAGCCCATTACATAACATGATACATACTAACCCCTTAAAAGCCCAGCAAGAGTCCAATCATACCTATCTTCCAGGTGGCACACTAGAGCATCCATCGGTGGTTGCCAAATCCTCCTTCATCAGAAACGCAAGCTCCATAACCAAGTTAAGAATCACGCAGAAGTACACCCAGACTGTTATCGATTCCTCTCCTTCTTTATGGCCATCGAAGACTAGCAACTCACCTTCTCCCTTACGGATGTTGCTGGAGGTCCCAAGACAGTCACCGAAAAATAGATAGGCCAAGAAAACGGGATTAGAACCCATCAATCAATTTCTCTCTAATCGAAGTCACCAAAGCTAGATAAGAAATCGGAGGATGAAATGAGTCTTACCTACCTTCATTGCTCTGTAGAACATACGGAATTCGCCGGAGGCCCACGCAATGTCGGTGAACGACGCAACCATCGAGAACGCCTCCCCACTTAGTTCACGGTGTCGGTTTGATTTGGAGCTGAAGGAATGATCCCATTCTCACTAAAATATCCCCACCTCCTTATCTCACAGAACGCTCCAGTGAGAGTTCCGACTGGCGAAGAAACCCAACAATGGCAGCTCCTTCCTCACAGTTCTTCTTCTTTCACAACATTCCCTCACAACTTCGATGTCTCTCACCCTCTCTCGCTGCCAGTGAACATACATATTCTTCATTCCATCTAAGGGTTTATTCTTTATATAACCCGGTGATATAGATGAAGCCACAAAAGCAGGAGACGGCTCCCTCCCACACACTCTGTCGCTAACAAGGGGACCAGATGCTTAATTTTTTTACAGATAGGCATAAATAGTTCCTGATGTTAGGTCGCCTACGTGATTCACCCTTTCACCTTAAATTCAATTTAAACTAAGATCTATAATTTACCCAAACAGTCCTCCGCTTTGAGAATCTTTTGCAAAATAAATCCGAAAATTACCTCTTAATCCCCAAGATCTTAATTACGACATATTCAGTCCTTCTTTCTCAAATCATTACCATCCAAAACCCCATTTTACTCTTTAGTCCTTGCTTCCCATAATTTATTACCACTAAAATCCAATTATTACCATAAAGATCCCAAATTTTCAGAATTTACATCATTCAGCTCCTTAGGACAAACACTAATAACTTATTACGGATTTAGGGCCTCTATTCGTTCATTAATTTATTTATTTATCAAATAAATAAACAGGGTATTACAGCTCGTATAATGACTCCATACATCATCTCTTCATCCTAGGTAATAATTATAACTTCTATATTCCTTCAAGTCTATCTCTTAGACTTATTGACTGTAAGCAGTACTCGATCGTGCACCTGCTCTCTACCTCAGGTTAGACTTCACATTATGACCTTCAAGTCACAATCCCGATCCTTACTGGATACAAACTTGAGATAATTTCTTTTATTACTTCTATGGATCGATGTGTCATATTCTAATGACCTATCATCATGTGATGCACATTTAGACTCAGGTCTGTTAAATTCTAAAACAGACTATGCCTTCCTTCATGTTCTAATGTGATATAATCACATTGTAGCATTCGTAGCTACAAGCAACTTTTTGTGATACCTCTACTGTTCGCTTTGATTGTCTTTCACTTCAAGCTTCTAGCTTAAGTCAAATGCTACATTGGGCTTGGTTCTATGAACCACACATCATACTCATCTTAGTCGGACTCAATGTGATATGACCACTAGGGTCGGGATAACTACAATATTCTTAGTCATTACCGAAACAATGGTAACAACATACTTTAATGAAACGAAATCAATTACTAGCTTCTTGGTAACCTTGTGACTTTCCCTGATCCAAGTGTGAGTCCTGTGCTTCCGGTAGTATAGGCCTCTACTACCATTCACACCTACTCATACTCGTCCCAAGTATTGTCCCGCAGTTTCCCAAGTCACCATCACATAACAACTTAACACATCAAATATCAAAACAAAGTTTTTTTTTATTATTCCTTGAAACTATTACATAGGTGTTCAAGTTCACCCTAGACTATGCCTCCAATAGGCTACATCATAACTCGACCTTCGGATATCAATCCTTACTCTTCATTGCGTTGTCAGCTACTTCATTAGGGATGCTTCATGGCTTTGGAGGTGCATTCGCTCTTGCTGCTTCACTTTTCTTTGGGCAATCCTTTGATATATGTCCATTGTTCCTGCATTCGTAACAAAACCTCTTGTTGGATGTACAGATATTGGCGTAATGCTCGTTCTTCCCACACTTAAAACAAGTCACTTCTTCGTAGCATCTCCCATAGTTCTTCCGTGGTGCCTTTGGCTTTGTAAATCCTTTTCTTTTTGGGCAGTCTTGCTTGAGGTGCCCTTCCTCATTACATTCGTAACACACTCATAGGCATAGTGCCCATGCTTTCCACACTTAAAACAAGTTACTCTCCCATGGTGCTTCGGTGGTACACTTGGTTTTGTAGCTCTCATTGGACATTCTTGCTTGTAGTGTCCCTCTTTACTACACTTAAAGCAAACTTCTTCCTCAGTTGGGCATTCGTGGGCATAGTGACCAGTCTTCCCGCATTTAAAGCAAGTTACTTCCTTAGGGCATCTACCATTGTGTTTCCTTCCATACTTGTCACACCATTTTGCTTCACCTACTCCTCCAGACTTCGAGGACATGTTGTTCTTGGCAGACCTTGAAGAACCCTCAAATTTCCTCTTCATGCCAACCTCAACCTTGTTGGCGATATTACCATTGATCACTTCATCAACAGATTTAGCAACCCAGATGGTCGCCTCAAGAGTGGGTGTCTGACGTACTGGCACAGTAAGTTCGTCCTTACTTTGTTGAAGTAAACACCTTGTTTCTTCCATCTGTTGATCTAGCATTATCCGCACCATTGCTTGTACTCTGGTCATCGTGATTGGCCCAGGTGCAACTTCTTTTACAACAGGTATTTGCTGAACCACTGGGGGTTGGTTCCTATTCTCATTTGCATTCACGTTTCCGCTACGGGTCCTTGCCATCTTGATCTATACACCGAATAAGGTGAATCCAAACCTTTACTTAGGATTGACGTTTAAATCATCCTTATCACTCTGAAATGTTTACATGCTAGTTCTAATATCGTAGTCTTACGTTTAGAATCCTAAACACATAAGGTTTCGAGATCCGGTCGGCATCAGACCATAGCTCGAATAATTAATAGCATATAAGGCACAAGCATTTAGCACATAAAAGCATTTTAGGCATAATTCCTAAAATAATCTAGTACTCACACCTCACAATCATCGCTTAGCATTCTAAGTTTAAGTCTAGAAATAAATCCATATTCCTAGTTCACTTAAACTAATGCTTTGATACCAACTGTGACATCCCCAAAATCACGGCTAGAAAAGACCGATTTTGTTTATGCTTTGTTTGAAAATCAGAGTAACATTTTAAATAAAAGTGTTGCAGAATTTGTTCCAAAACAAAATATGATAAAGATTTATCAAAAGCATTTCCATAGAAATGTATTTCATTAAAAGACTTGGGATGTCATGTTCGTACAGATCAAAAGCATAAATAGTACAATATAAGCCTAACTACATTATTTCATATCTACAGGCCTATATCTGTAATCCCTCGTCCAAACATCATATCTATGCTCAAGCGCCACTACCTGTAATACATAAAACTGAGTGGGTCAGGCTTGGGAGCCTGGTGAGCACATAGGGTTTTCAACCCACAACAAATAAGTTTATTAACTTTATCAAACCAAACAAACCCGATTTCCCATTCCCGTTATCCTCATTTTACGTCCCTAAGACATCTAACACAAGGGACCTAGTCTAAGGACTATCATCGAGATGGACACTACTACTAAGGGGATTCCTCAGCAATAAATGTCCTTAAGGCAACCATGTGGGGGATGGAGTACATCTGGTGAGCACATGGTTCATACAGTTCAAATAAACACACAGTTCGAATAAACACCTACAGGTTGCGAGCCTTCTAGTGTTCCACTGGACTGTCTAGAATAGTCCGTGGTTGTCATCTACACTCTGCTAGATGACTGGATCATCAATAACATCTACAACAAGCCCTCTCATTATTTCATTTTCATCACACAGCAACT